>NW_020230452.1:0-57704 GCF_003227715.2 Harpegnathos saltator | reverse complement strand
TCGCAATGGCGGAGTTCTATTCGAGATCACGGGCAATGGCGCTAGGGCGAAAGCCGAGCTCTTTGCCCGTGATCTCGAGGACGCCCTAGCTGGTGACGCTGTCGTTGCCAGGCCGACGAAGAAGACCGAGGTCCGAATCGTCGGTCTGGACGACAGCGTCACTAAGGGGGCTGTTCGACAGGCGGTAAGCTCCTTAACCAAGTGTCCTCCGGAGGACATTCAGACCGGGGAGGTCCGACAGTCCTCCGGAGGACTCGGTGCGATTTGGTTGCGCTGCCCGCTAGAGGCAGCGCATAAGCTAGTGGAATCCAACGGGATACAAATCGGGTGGACGAGGGCCGCAGTCCGCCTGCTGGAAGAAACGCCCCACCCAATGCTACCGCTGCCTGGATTTTGGCCACATGGCGGTAGACTGCCATGCAGAACACCCAGGGTGGCCACTGCTTCAGGTGTGGGGGGCTGGACACGTCGCACGGGGCTGCACCGCAGAACCGCGGTGCACCCTGTGCGAGTCATTAAGGAGGAACCCTGCCCATCGTATGGGAGGCAGGGCTTGCACGGCGGTCCCTAGGGCCGCCGCGAGCAGGAAACCGCGGCGACGGCGACGACAACGACGAAAGCCGGGCTCTCGCGCTTCTCGTAGGGGGGAGGAGGCTTCTCACGCGCAAAGTGAGGGGCCTCCCCTCCCTGCGAGGAGCTCGGAAAAGGACAACCAGAGGTAGCAGGAGGAGGAGGAGGGGAAATGCCCCTCCCCCTCCCCTCCAATGAAGGCACGACGATCGGTGCCACAAAGGTAGGACCGAGCACGGAGGCAGCACCGGCTGCTCCTCCCTGCCCGGAAACTCCGTCCCAGGGGATGGAGCTCACCGAGGACGACGCGGAAGAAGTAGTAGCGTCATGCTCCTTCATGCAGGAGGCGGGGTGGGACGATTGGGCGGATGGGCAGTAATCTGTCATCCGCCCGATCGGAACACCCCAACCCGGGGACGTGCACGGCAGGCAGAGCCAGGAAGGCTCTCTTCCGTGACGCCCCGGGCCTGGACTAGAGTGGCCTGGCGCGGTGGGATGTGCCCGGCAGTCGAGGCGAGAGTAGCCACCTGCCGGGACACCCACCGTGGTGAAGGCCACAGTCCTAGATGGGAGCGGTGGGAGGAGGGCCGACCCCTTCGGGGGAACTCCTCCACCGCAACCAAGTCAGGGATAGCCCCAAACCGGGAGGGGTTCCATGGTGACGTAGATCTCATCTCTGGAGCACTCCGGGGCGGGAAGGCCGGCCCCCTTCAGGGGCGGCTAGGTAGGTACCTCCGTCGGTTCCTCACCGACGGGGGGGGTATTGGGGGACCTTCGGGTCCCCACATACCTTCCTCCCCGTGGGTGCCACCTTGACGTGGTGGGGAGGCTTGAAGGTCCCGATGATGTACAGAGCTGTGCCGGCGGGGGTTTCGGCCCCTGGCAGGTTCTACCAAGCCGGAGTGGTCTGTACGGAGGGACTGGACCAAGAGCACCCGACCGGGCTGAGTGACCAGCCTGGTCCATGACCAGCACGGTCACAGAGCGGGTGGGAGGAGATCATCATCCCTGAAGGCATTGCACGCCGGTGCTCCGGCAGCCGACAGGGATGACCTCCTCCACACTCGCTCCAGGAAGGGGACCTCTCTCTCCGAGGCATTGCACGCCGGTGTTAGCCGGCAGCCGAAGAGAGAGAACCCTTTCCTCCCGCCTCGGTTGGACCGTTACGGTTAGACCGGGGCGGAGGGACGTACCCGCATCCAGGGCTCCACCCCATGGGGATCCTCCTCCCCCGTGGTGCCTGAGATGCGGAGGGGTACTCCGGGCCGCTCGGACGTTTCCGAGGTCGGGGTCGGGGTACGCTGCCGCGTCCTGAGAGATCCCACCCTCCTAGGCATTGCACGCCGGTGCTCCGGCAGCCGAAGAGGGGAGGATCTCTCTCCCTCGCTCGTCCCAGCCACGGCTGGGCGAACGAAGGATCCCACACCCGGGTCTGCACACCGTGGGACTATTCCCACGGTACCTGGGGGGTGGAGGGGATGTCCCGGGCCGCTCGGACTTATTCCGAGGTCTGGGTCGGGGCACCCTAGGGTGACGAGGGGAGAGGACCCCACCTTCTTCGAAGGTGGACTCCCCGACTTCCCTCACCCGTTCGGCTTCGGTCGGACGGACAGAGGAACCCACACCCGGGTCTGCACACCGTGGGGCTTGCCCCACGGTACCCGGGGGGTGGAGGGGTGTCTCGGGCCGCTCGGACGTATTCCGAGGTCTGGGTCGAGACACCCTCATGCGCCATCAGAGGACTCATTCCCGGAGGCATTGCACGCCGGTGCTCCGGCAGCCGAAGGGAACGATCCTCTCCCTCATCCGTCCTGGCCACGGCCAGGCGGAGAGAGGTACCCACACCCGGGTCTGCACACCGCGAGGGTTTGGAACCCCTCGCGGTACCCGGGGGGTGGAGGGGTGCTCCGGGCCGCTCGGACGTATTCCGAGGCGGGGTCGGAGCCCCTGTGTGCTGTGCCCGAGGGAATGCGATCGCATCACCCTAAAGCGGACCCTCGGCGGCGCGAGCACGCTGGCTGCCATGGGGGAGACGTTCCCGGTGGGGTGCGACACCGGTGAACTATCTCCTTCCATGGGGCCCCCCGCGTGGCGGCGCTCTGCACGGTGCCCACATTGTCGGAGGTGTGGGACCCCCGAAAGCGTCTGGCCACCAGAGATGGTGGTCAGGGCGCGTGTAGGGGGCGGGAGGCCTGTGCCGACGATGTTATATTCCGTCGGCCCGTGCCATATGGTGCTCCTCCGGGGGAACTCGGAGGCTCCCCCTTGCCGGGGGGATGCGGGCATGCCCGGGCACCGGAGCCGTGCAGAGTGGTGGGTTAAACCACAATGACTGAATTTTAACCTCCACATTGACTCATCGGATCGGAACTAAATATGACGACCCAGGCTAATAAATGGGACACGAGAAGCCAGCTGGCAAAAGCCAGACTACGGTAAGGAGGGAGGGCTTAGGAGTGCAAGTCCCAAAAGGAAAAAAGGCGGATGAGATCTGTGACAGCGATCAGGATCTAGATCGCCTATCAAGATCGATGAGTCGACGCCGTTTACCACCTCTAGGGAGAGGACTCTGATGATGGCAGGAAAGCCATCAAGAAAGAGAAGGGAAGTGGGAGATCCCAGGACGAGGAGGAAACGGACGAGGAACGCCTCGTGAGAAGGCACTAGAGGCAGGGGCAGGCCGGAGACAACGGGGGATACCGCTCAAGAAGGAATTCATGGCAGGAAAAAGGCTATTGAGACAAAAAGGGAAGAATTCTGCTAAAGGATGGAAAACCCGACGGAGGAATTTCAGGATTGTACCTCCAATAGAAAGTACAAAGCGAAATTAAACGAATAACGGAACACTTAGAGGAGGCCCCTTTCCGAGACGTAACGGCGTCCATATTGGAAGCATCTACCAAAGTATTGGATTCTCGCAAAATCGAAGAGTCTCAAGGGCACGCATGTAAAGGCACTTAGGACGCTGCGGCGGCGATTACGGCAGGAGCAAAGTTATGGCCATGCAAATGGCGCATGACAAATGTGGGACAATCTAGACTCATAGAGAGCTTCGGCGGAGAACGCGAACCTAAAAGCGTCTCTAAAGGAAGTGAGAAAGGAGCTGGAAGAAGTGAAGGAGATGCTCCGCGGTATAAGGGAGGCACCGCTGCATGTAGCGGTGTCCTCCCCGCCCGCGAAGCACCCGGGGAACGTGAGTCAGGGTGTGGGAGAGACACCGCGGCGTGTACGAGTGCTCCCCCGCCCCTGACCGCGCAGAAAGGGAAAGGGCGATACTCCACCCGCGGTGGACATGATGGAGGAGGAGGAGGAGGCACCGATAGGGATCATAGAGGTGCAAAAGGGTTGATCCCAAGGGAGAGGAGACGCCCATAAGGGAGAAAAAGGAAGCCAGGGTCGCAAGAATCAGGCCCCAAAATCAGAGAGAAATCCTCCTGGACAAAAGGGTGAGGATAGAAAGAAGGGGGAACCAGAGAGGAATGAAAGGAAGGGACTGGAGGGAAACATTACACAAATGGTGCTCCAAGCCTTGAATGAGTGGAAAGCACAAGGAAAGGGCTTCCCAAAAAGGGGCCTGGAAAGAAAGGTAAAGGGAGTGGGAAGCCAGGGTCGTGGACAAAACAGGGGAAACAGATACAACAGGAGTACCCTCAATTCCACCACACGAGCCAAAGAAAAAACAGCAGGGAGAAACCTAAACACAGGAAATGTGGCGAAAGTAGTGGGCAGGAGAGAAAAGAAGAGAGGAAAGAAAAAGAGGAGGAAAAAAAGGTGGAATATACTGGAAAGAAAGAGGGGAAGAAAAAAGAGGAGAGTCCCCAACACGGCGGCGGTACAATTACAGCAGAAAGGGACAGTATAAGGACCTCTAGCTGAAGCAAAAGGAAAATAGATCTAAAGGGATGGGATCGAAAAGATAAGACTAGAGTGGGGGCACCGGAGCACTCGTATGAGATACCCGGGGAAGAAAGAGGTAAGCAGGCGGACCTTTGGCATAAACTAAAGAGGTACTGCAGATAGGCGAGAATCAGTAGCCCAGAAAATGGGGAGATTAGACTGAAAGGTTGGAGATATCCACTACGGAGACGAAGCGGCGGAGCAGTGGCTAAGGCAGGGGGATGTAGAAGGAGAGGTGAAGACCGGGAAAAGGATGCCTGTAATATTACCGGACACTGTGGTACAATGCCCCCTCGCGGTGGCGAAGAGGTTGCGGAGGAGGCAAATTAACAATAGGATGGCGCAACAAAGGTGAACTATGCAGGCGAGAGCACTACAGTGTTCAAGTGCATGAGAAAGGGCATGTACAGAACTGTAAAATAACATGATAGACGGGCAAATTGCTATAGATGCGGAGAAATTGGACACTGGCTCGGGATGTAACTCCAGAGCCAGGTGCCAATTTGGCGGAGGGGCGTTAGTCGAACCACAGAATGGGGGGACCATCCTGCCGTCCCCCAAGAGGAGGAAGAATGTCCCTGGGGATGCAGTGGAAGGGGGTATGGCGACCGCACCGCCGCCACGAGACCCTCCTGCATCCCCAGAGGGAAAAGGAAAGAGGAGGAAGGAAAGAAGAGGGAGAGGGAGGCAAATCGGGAACTGGAGCCAGAGTCCCAGCCTCCTCTCCCTCAAAGGAAGCGGAGAACCTCGCTCCCTCTTTCGCCCCCCCTCAGATCCTCACTGGAGAAGGGAGATGGAGGTGGAGGAAAAAGGGGGGAAAGAGAGTGAGGACATAGAGAGAGAGGATACCGACGGCGAACAGCCGGGGGAAAAAGTGGTGGTAATCACGGTACCAGATAATGGAGACTAAATTACTACAAGGGAACCTGCACCGCGCCCGTCAAGCGCTCCCCTGTTCGAGCATACTATGACGGAGCGCGGTGCAGGCTTAGGAATAGCGGCAGAGCCCCACCATGTCCCCAGGAACCGCAGATGGTTCGGGGACGAGTTGGGCTCTGTCGCTATTGTGTGGAAGGCGAGCAGCCGCTCACCCCCTGCCAAATATTTGGACCGCGGCAGGGGGTTTGTTGTGGCCAGGTGGGGAGCCGTCACCGTGGTCGGGGTATACCTCCCCCCAGCAAAGAGCCTGGGCTTGGTAGATTACGAGTCCAGGCTCCAAGAAATGGGAGATGTCATCAAGAGACATCTCCCAGGTCCTGTCATCGTCGCCGGCGATTTTAACGCCAAATCGGAGCTATGGGGCTCCCGGCGCGATGACAGGAGGGGGGAGGTAACTGCGGATTGGGCCGTGGGCCTAGGTCTGCACATAATGAACGATGGTGTAAAATCCACATTCGTGGGGTCGAGGGGGGAGTCTATTATAGACTTGTCTTGGGCGACCCCCTCGGCCCTGCGAAGGGTGCGGACCTGGAGGGTGGCGGAGGAGCTCGAATCGTTGTCTGACCATCTCTTGATAGAGATGGAGCTCTCCGTCACCCCCGATGGCCTACGGCCCCGTAATAAGGACGGACCCCGGCCCGGTAGATGGGCTCTAGCCCAGCTAAACAGGGAGGACTTAGAAATCTCCCTGATGGGCTCCACCTGGCCACAATGGAAGGACGGGCAGGACCTTGACTCTGAGGTCATGGAGGTTATGCAGGTTCTCGCACTCGCGTGCGATGCCTCCATGCCCAGAGTCAGGGCCTGCCCAAAACGATGCGCCTGGTGGTGGACCGACGAAATTGCCGCGTTGCGGCGGAGGTCGGTCCACCTCAGGCGCGCGTTCAGAGCGGTACGCTGGGACGCGGACCCTGAGGTCACTCTGGCCGCCCGGCAGGAGTTCTGCCTGCAGCCAAAGAACTCCGGAACGCCATAGGGGTGGCCAGAGGAAAGGGGTGGGACGACCTCCTCCTCTCGCTGGACGCGGATCCGTGGGGGCGCCCATACAGGATGGTGATGCAAAAGCTGAGACCATGGGCGCCCCCTCTGACGGAGACGCTTGACTCCCGGTTCCTGGGACGGGTGATGGGGACCCTATTCCCGGTTGGGGGGGAAGACCCCATCACCCAGTACGTAACCCCCTCCCCCGAACAACAGGGGGAGGTTCCGGGAGTCACCGAGGAGGAGGTGGCCGAGGCTACCAAAAGGGTCAAGAGCGGGAAAGCTCCGGGACCCGATGGTATCCCCGGCCGTGTCCTCACCCTGGCCTCAGGGTACATGAGCGGCAGGCTCGCCAGCCTATTCACCAGGGCAGTGAAGGAACGAAGATTCCCCCCAGTCTGGGGGAGGGCCAACGTGGTCCTCCTCCGAAAAGAGGGCAAGCCGGAGGAATCCCCCTCCGCGTACCGGCCCATATGCCTCCTGGATGAGGCGGGCAAGCTCTTTGAGCGCATAATAGCAGCCCGCCTCAAGAGGCATATGTCCCGGGAGGGTCCTGACTTAGGTGACGGCCAGTATGGCTTCCGAGAGGGCAGATCAACTGTGGATGCAGTGTTGCATCTCAAGTCCCTCTCGGGGGCCATAGTGTCGGAGGGCAGGGTGGCGGTCGCGGTATCATGGATATCGCGAACGCGTTCAACACCCTGCCCTGGGGTAGGGTGGTGCAAGCGATGAGGGGTTATTTCCGCTTCCCACCCTACCTCACGGCCGTCATAGAGGACTACTTCCGGGGTCGGCGTCTTACGTGGACGGACGCCGATGGCACGGTAAGAGAGAGGGGGATGAGTCGTGGGGTCCCACAAGGATCTGTGTTGGGGCCCCTCCTATGGAATATAGGCTACGACTCAGTCCTCCGGACAGCCCTCCCCCCCGGCTGTAGCACGCTGTGCTACGCCGACGACACGCTCGTCCTAGCCGGGGGGAGAGACTGGGGGGAAGCCGTTCACACGGCCAACTTAGCGGTGGCGGCGGTTGTGCGCTCCATCCGCAACTTGGGCCTGGTGGTGGCGAAAGGAAGACGGAGGCGATCTTCCTCCACGCCAAGGGCATGAAGCCACCCCAGGCCCAAATCAGGATAGGTCAAGTCAGGGTCCCCATAGAGGCCCAGATGAAATATCTGGGCCTCACCCTGGACGGCACCTGGTGCTTCAAAGAGCATCTCAACAGGCTGGTCCCCCGACTCAGGATGATTTCAATCAACCTGGGCAGGTTGATGCCCAACGTCGGGGGACCAGACATGAAGGCACGTCGCCTCCACGCAGGAATCTTAAACTCCGTGGCTATGTACGGAGCGCCGGTTGGGCCGAGTCGCTGGCCGTCAGTCGCCCGATGCAAGCGCGGTTGCGCAAAGTGCAAAGGGGGCTGGCGGCCAGGGTAGCAAGGTGCTACCGGACCGTCTCCTGCGTGGCGGCGACAGTCCTGGCGAGCATGCCCCCCATGGAGCTCGTGGCCCTGTCGTACAAACGTATGTACGACAGGAAGCGCGAGCTCCTAAGAAGAGGGGGGGCGGACATACCGCTCGCCAGGACGATCAGAGAGATGAAGCACCAGACTCGACGGATCCTCCTCGAAAGATGGCAGAGGTGTCTGGCCAATGCCAGATACGGGAGGAGGACCGTCGAGGCCGTCCGGCCCTTCCTGCTCGAGTGGGTGGGAAGGGCCCATGGGGCCCTGACTTTCAGGGCGGCACAGGTGCTCACCGGGCATGGCTGCTTCGGTGAGTACCTGTGCCGAATAGGAAAGGAGCGCACAGCCGCCTGTCACCATTGCGGGAATGGCCACGACTCCGCGCAGCATACGCTCCAGGAATGCCCGGCCTGGAGCAACGAGCGCGGAGTCGTGGAAGGCAGTTAGGTGGAGACCTTTCGCTCCCCAGTATAGTCCGGGCGATACTGGGGAGCGAAGAGAATGGGAAGCCTTCACCACATTTTGCGAAGGCGTGATGAAGAAGAAGGAGGAGGCGAGGAGGAGAGACGAAGAGCAGAGGGAAGGGGAAGGCGGAAGAGGCGGAGAGACCGTCACCGCCAATGGAGAGGAGGGAGGAGCAGGAGCAGGGAGGGGGATGCAGACTCCTCGGAGGAGGAGGAACTCCGGAGGTTGGGGGCGCAGCCACCACCTCCGCCTCCTCCTCACCCCCCTGCTCCTCCTCCAAGAAGGAGAAGGACGAGAGGAACGAACTGGAGGGGGCAGTTGGGAGCCCTCATAAGAGAGAGAGGGGTGGCGGTGGTGGCGCTGCGTAGGCTCGCCCCATTTATGGCGGCGGTAGCAACACTGGCCGCCCCCGCAGTAGGGGTGGATGTGGCACCGCCACCGCCGCCACCCCTCGCTGCCCCACCAACGGCAGCGACGGGAGAAGGGAGCGGATGGGGCCAGAGGCTAAGGCCTAGGCCCCAAACCCGCAGACCACCGACTCCCGCGAGAACGGGCGTCGGATGAGAGTAAGGGGGGGGAGAGGGTATCGGTGATTGATCAATCACCGAAATAATGCCCCTCCCCCCCCTGAATCGCAGGTCCGACAGACCAGTCGGACATGCGGGAGGGGGGTCACTAGGACCCCCCGCCCCATTCCTCCGCGGAGGTGGGGAGAGCCCGGCGGCTAGGGGAGTACATCTCCCCGTAACCGCCGGGCGGGAGGGTGGGGCACCGGGCGGGGACTCCCGGTGCCCCAACCAGCCCTCCCAAGGTAGGGTGGCTGGCTGATACGGTGGGTCAGTCAGCCACACAACGTTCTTCATTGGCGGCGCCTCGTCTGGTCGGGAACGGTGGTTGAAGCGGGCCTCGGCCGGCTTCCCCCTTCCCGACCGAAGAGACGAGGCGTGAGGGGTGGGAAAGGGGAACGGGGTCGAAGCGGGCCCTCGGGCCGGCTTCCCCCTTCCCCTGGGGGAGCGGCGGTCGAAGCGGACCCTCGGGTCGGCTTCCCCCCTCCCCCGCCCCGCCCCTCAGGGACAGAAGGTGTAACATCTGGACTCGGGGCCCCGATCAGCAGTTACACGGCACCGGGGCCCCGAACCAAGTCCCTTCGCAGCGCCACCCGGGGAGGTTTTAGCCGGTAGGAGTCCGGCATAACCCTGGCCCTTCCCCGAGGGTCAGGGTATCCATGATGGATTTCCTCCTCGTCAAAAAAAAAAAAAAAAAAAAAAGGTTAGGTTAGGTTCCTCCCCGTGGGTGCCACCTTGACGTGGTGGGGAGGCTTGAAGGTCCCGATGATGTACAGAGCTGTGCCGGCGGGGGTTTCGGCCCCTGGCAGGTTCTACCAAGCCGGAGTGGTCTGTACGGAGGGACTGGACCAAGAGCACCCGACCGGGCTGAGTGACCAGCCTGGTCCATGACCAGCACGGTCACAGAGCGGGTGGGAGGAGATCATCATCCCTGAAGGCATTGCACGCCGGTGCTCCGGCAGCCGACAGGGATGACCTCCTCCACACTCGCTCCAGGAAGGGGACCTCTCTCTCCGAGGCATTGCACGCCGGTGTTCCGGCAGCCGAAGAGAGAGAACCCTTTCCTCCCGCCTCGGTTGGACCATTACGGTTAGACCGGGGCGGAGGGACGTACCCGCATCCAGGGCTCCACCCCATGGGGATCCTCCTCCCCCGTGGTGCCTGAGATGCGGAGGGGTACTCCGGGCCGCTCGGACGTTTCCGAGGTCGGGGTCGGGGTACGCTGCCGCGTCCTGAGAGATCCCACCCTCCTAGGCATTGCACGCCGGTGCTCCGGCAGCCGAAGAGGGGAGGATCTCTCTCCCTCGCTCGTCCCAGCCACGGCTGGGCGAACGAAGGATCCCACACCCGGGTCTGCACACCGTGCGGGACTATTCCCACGGTACCTGGGGGGTGGAGGGGATGTCCCGGGCCGCTCGGATTTATTCCGAGGTCGGGGTCGGGGCACCCTAGGGTGACGAGGGGAGAGGACCCCACCTTCTTTGAAGGTGGACTCCCCGACTTCCCTCACCCGTTCGGCTTCGGTCGGACGGACAGAGGAACCCACACCCGGGTCTGCACACCGTGGGGCTTGCCCCACGGTACCCGGGGGGTGGAGGGGTATCTCGGGCCGCTCGGACGTATTCCGAGGTCTGGGTCGAGACACCCTCTGGCGCCGATCAGAGGACTCATTCCCGGAGGCATTGCACGCCGGTGCTCCGGCAGCCGAAGGGAACGATCCTCTCCCTCATCCGTCCTGGCCACGGCCAGGCGGAGAGAGGTACCCACACCCGGGTCTGCACACCGCGAGGGTTTGGAACCCCTCGCGGTACCCGGGGGGTGGAGGGGTGCTCCGGGCCGCTCGGACGTATTCCGAGGCGGGGTCGGAGCCCCTGTGTGCTGTGCCCGAGGGAATGCGATCGCATCACCCTAAAGCGGACCCTCGGGCGGCGCGAGCACGCTGGCTGCCATGGGGGAGACGTTCCCGGTGGGGTGCGACACCGGTGAACTATCTCCTTCCATGGGGCCCCCCGCGTGGCGGCGCTCTGCACGGTGCCCACATTGTCGGAGGTGTGGGACCCCCGAAAGCGGTCTGGCCACCAGAGATGGTGGTCAGGGCGCGTGTAGGGGGCGGGAGGCCTGTGCCGACGATGTAATATTCCGTCGGCCCGTGCCATATGGTGCTCCTCCGGGGGAACTCGGAGGCTCCCCCTTGCCGGGGGGATGCGGGCATGCCCGGGCACCGGAGCCGTGCAGAGTTGTGGGTTCAAAACCAAGAATGACTGACTATACAACCTCCTCAAATGATTCATCGGATTCGGAAAACATTAAGACGACCCAGGCAAATCCAAAGGACTTGAGAAGCCGACCTGGCAATAGCCAGGTGACGGTTAGGAGAGAGGGACTCAGGAGCGCAAGGCTCCTAGAGAAGAGGAAGGCGGAAGAGACCGACAACAGCGATAGGTCCCGATCGCCCATCAAGGTCGACGACTCAACGCCGTTCGCCACCTCTAAGGAAGAAGACTCCGATGATGGTGAAAAAGTCACCAGAAAAAAGGAAGGGAAGTGGGAAATCCCCAGAGATGACGAAGGAAATACAGACGAAGAACGTCTGGTAGAGAAGGCAACCAGAGGTAGGGGCAGGCCCGAGACAACTGGGGGATACCGATCGAAGAAGGAATTTATGGCAAGGAAACTTGCCATAATGGAGCAGAAGAGAGAGGAAGCTCTCTTGAAAGGGTTGGAAAATCCCACGGAGGAGTTCCTAGACTGTACCGCCAACAGGAAGTACAAGGCGGAAATTAGAAGGATGACGGAACATCTGGAGGAGGCACCCTTCCGCGATATAGCAGCGACGATACTCGAAGCGTCCGCTAAAGTCCTCGGCTTTTCACAAAAATCGAAAAGCCTCAAAGGAACCCACGTAAAGGTCCTCAGAGATGCAGCTGCAGCGATAACAGCAGGAGCAAACGTCCTGTCCATGCAAATGGCGCAGGACAAATGCGGAGGCAATCTCGATTTGATAGAAGAACTACGGACGGAGAATGTAGATCTGAAGAAGTCGCTGGAGGAGGTAAAAAAGGAATTAGAGGAGGTAAAAGAAATGCTTCAAGGTGTAAGGGAGGCACCGCTGCAAGTAGCGGTATCCTCCCCGCCCTCGAAACAGACAGGAAACGCGGACCAGGGTCTAAAGAAAGCACCACAACAACACGTGGCGGGTGCTCCCTCGCCCCTGGTCTACGTAGAGAGGGAGAGGGCGATCACCCCACCTATGGTGGACATGATGGAGGAGGAGGAGATACCGGTTGGGGTGATAGAGGTCCAAAAGGGTTTGCTCCCGAGGGAAAGGAGACGCCCGATTAAGGAAGCCAGGGTCGCGAAGGCAGTAGTGGTAGGCCCCAAGATTAGGGAGGATATCCTACTCAATAAGAGAGTAAGGATAGAAAGGGAGAAGGAAGAGCCAACGAAGAAAGGGCTAGAAGAGGAAGTGTCTAAAATAGTATTTAAAGCCCTAAATAAGTGGACACAACAGGAGAAGGAAACTCCCAAACGAGGGGCCGGGAAGGGCAATAGAGAAAGCAAAGGGAAAGAGAGAGAGTCGGTACAACATGGAGGAAGCAGATACATGCAGGAATATCCTCAGCTGCCACCCACAAAGGAACAAAGGAGAGAGTATCGGGAGCAAACAAAAAAGGAAGGGGCACCCATAACACAGGGAGAGGAATGGTCGAAAGTAATAGGGAGGAGAGAGAAGAAGAAAGAGAAAGAAGAAAAGAAAAGGCAGGAAATAAGAAAAGTAGTTAAAATAGAAAGGAAGGAGGAGAAAAAGGTGAAGAGGAGAGTCCCCAATACCGCGGCGGTAACAGTAACCGCTGAGCGGGGGCAGTACAAAGACCTCCTAGCGGAGGCAAAAAAGAAGATTGACTTAACAGGGATTGGGATTGAAAAAATCAAGACCAGAGTGGGGGCTACCGGAGCTCTGATACTCGAGATACCGGGAGAGGAAAGGGGAAAACAGGCGGATCTACTGGCGGAAAAATTAAAAGAGGTTCTGACCGACAGAGCCAAAGTTAGTAGGCCGCAAAAGATGGGAGAATTAAGAATCAAAGGAATGGAGATCTCAACCACGGAGTATGAAGCAGCGGAGGTAGTGGCAATAGTGGGGGGATGTAAAGTAGGAGAGGTCAAGACCGGGAAAATAAGGGAGGCATGGAATGAGTACAGGACACTGTGGATACAATGCCCCCTCGCAGCGGCGAAGAAAGTTGCAGAACTAGGCAACGTTAAAATAGGTTGGACACAAGTTAAAATAGAACTTCTACAAGCAAGGGCCCTCCAGTGCTTCAAATGCTTGGAAAAAGGGCACGTGCAGATTAACTGCAAAAGCAAAAGCGACAGAAGAGCCAATTGCTACAGATGCGGAGAACCCGGACACCTGGCTCGGGACTGTAGCTCAAGAGCCAGGTGTCAAATTTGCGAGGAGGCCGGTGTCAAATCGGGACATAGGATGGGGGGACCATCCTGCCGTCCCCCCAAGGGAAAAAAGAAAATCTCTGGGGATGAGGTGAGAGGGAGAATGGTGACCGCACCGCCGCCACGGGACCCTCCCTCATCCCCAGAGGGAATAAGGAAAGAGGAGGAAGGAAAGGAGAGGGAGGAGGAGGCAAATCGGGAACTGGAGCCAGAGTCCCAGCCTCCTCTCCCTCAAAGAAAGCGGAGAACCTCGTTCCCTCTTTCGCCCCCCACACGGGTCCCCACTGAAGGTGGGAATATGGAGGTGGACGAAAAAAGGGGGGAAAAGAGAGTGAGGCCTGCAGAGAGTGAGGATACCGACGGCGAGCAGCCGGGGGAAAAAGTGGTGGTTATTGCGGAACCGAGCAATGGACACTAAACTACTGCAAGGGAACCTGCACCGCGCCCGTCAAGCTCTACCTCTATTTGAGCACACGATGACGGAGCGCGGTGCAGGCTTAGGCATAGCGGCAGAGCCCCACCATGTCCCCAGGAACCGCAGGTGGTTCGGGGACGAGTTGGGCTCTGTCGCTATTGTGTGGAAGGCGAGCAGCCGCTCACCCCCTGCCAAATATGTGGATCGTGGCAGGGGATTCGTTGTGGCCAGGTGGGGAGCCGTCACCGTGGTCGGGGTATACCTCCCCCCAGCAAAGAGCCTGGGCTTGGTAGATTACAAGTCCAGGCTCCAAGAAATGGGAGATGTCATCAAGAGACATCTCCCAGGTCCTGTCATCGTCGCCGGCGATTTTAACGCCAAATCGGAGCTATGGGGCTCCCGGCGCGATGACAGGAGGGGGGAGGTAACAGCGGATTGGGCCGTGGGCCTAGGTCTGCACATAATGAATGATGGTGTAAAATCCACATTCGTGGGGTCGAGGGGGGAGTCTATTATAGACTTGTCTTGGGCGACCCCCTCGGCCCTGCGAAGGGTGCGGACCTGGAGGGTGGCGGAGGAGCTCGAATCGTTGTCGGACCATCTCTTAATAGAGATGGAGCTCTCCGTCACCCCCGATGGCCTACGGCCCCGTAATAAGGACGGACCCCGGCCCGGTAGATGGGCTCTAGCCCAGCTAAACAGGGAGGACTTAGAAATCTCCCTGATGGGCTCCACCTGGCCACAATGGAAGGACGGGCAGGACCTTGACTCTGAGGTCATGGAGGTTATGCAGGTTCTCGCACTCGCGTGCGATGCCTCCATGCCCAGAGTCAGGGCCTGCCCAAAACGATGCGCCTGGTGGTGGACCGACGAAATTGCCGCGTTGCGGCGGAGGTCGGTCCACCTCAGGCGCGCGTTCCGAGCGGTACGCCGGGACGCGGACCCTGAGGTCACTCTGGCCGCCCGGCGGGAGTTCTGTGCCGCAGCCAAAGAACTCCGGAACGCCATAGGGGTGGCCAGAGGAAAGGGGTGGGACGACCTCCTCCTCTCGTTGGACGCGGATCCGTGGGGGCGCCCATACAGGATGGTGATGCAAAAGCTGAGACCATGGGCGCCCCCTCTGACGGAGACGCTTGACTCCCGGTTCCTGGGACGGGTGATGGGGACCCTATTCCCGGTTGGGGGGGAAGACCCCATCACCCAGTACGTAACCCCCTCCCCCGAACAACAGGGGGAGGTTCCGGGAGTCACCGAGGAGGAGGTGGCCGAGGCTACCAAAAGGGTCAAGAGCGGGAAAGCTCCGGGACCCGATGGTATCCCCGGCCGTGTCCTCACCCTGGCCTCAGGGTACATGAGCGGCAGGCTCGCCCGCCTATTTACTAGGGCAGTGAGGGAACGAAGATTCCCCCCAGTCTGGGGGAGGGCCAATGTGGTCCTCCTCCGAAAAGAGGGCAAGCCGGAGGATTCCCCCTCCGCGTACCGGCCCATATGCCTCCTGGATGAGGCGGGCAAGCTCTTTGAGCGCATAATAGCAGCCCGCCTCAAGAGGCATATGTCCCGGGAGGGTCCTGACTTAGGTGACGGCCAATATGGCTTCCGAGAGGGCAGATCAACTGTGGATGCAGTGTTGCATCTCAAGTCCCTCTCGGGGGCCGTAGTGTCGGAGGGCAGGGTGGCGGTCGCGGTATCCTTGGATATCGCGAACGCGTTCAACACCCTGCCCTGGGGTAGGGTGGTGCAAGCGATGAGGGGTTATTTCCGCTTCCCACCCTACCTCACGGCCGTCATAGAGGACTACTTCCGGGGTCGGCGTCTTACGTGGACGGACGCCGATGGCGCGGTGCGAGAGAGGGGGATGAGTCGTGGGGTCCCACAGGGTTCGGTGCTGGGGCCCCTCTTATGGAATATAGGTTACGACTCAGTCCTCCGGACAGCCCTCCCCCCCGGCTGTAGCACGTTGTGCTATGCTGACGACACACTCGTCCTAGCCGGGGGGAGAGACTGGGGGGAGGCCGTTCACACGGCCAACTTAGCGGTGGCGGCGGTTGTGCGCTCCATCCGCAACTTGGGCCTGGTGGTGGCGGAAAGGAAGACGGAGGCGATCTTCCTCCACGCCAAGGGCATGAAGCCACCCCAGGCCCAAATCAGGATAGGCCAAGTCAGGGTCCCCATAGAGGCCCAGATGAAATATCTGGGCCTCACCCTGGACGGCACCTGGTGCTTCAGAGAACATCTCAGTAGGCTGGTCCCCCGACTCAGGATGATTTCCATCAACTTGGGCAGACTAATGCCCAATGTCGGGGGACCGGAAATGAAGGCACGTCGCCTCCACGCAGGAATCCTAAACTCCGTCGCGATGTACGGAGCGCCGGTATGGGCCGAGTCGCTGGCCGTCAGTCGCCCGATGCAAGCGCGGTTGCGCAAAGTGCAAAGGGGGCTGGCGGCCAGGGTAGCAAGATGCTACCGGACCGTCTCCTGCGTGGCGGCGACAGTCCTGGCGAGCATGCCCCCCATGGAGCTCGTGGCCCTGTCGTACAAACGTATGTACGACAGGAAGCGCGAGCTCCTAAGAAGAGGGGGGGCGGACATACCGCTCGCCAGGACGATTAGAGAGATGAAGCACCAGACTCGACGGATCCTCCTCGAAAGATGGCAGAGGTGTCTGGCCAATGCCAGATACGGGAGGAGGACCGTCGAGGCCGTCCGGCCCTTCCTGCTCGAGTGGGTGGGAAGGGCCCATGGGGCCCTGACTTTCAGGGCGGCACAGGTGCTCACCGGGCATGGCTGCTTCGGTGAGTACCTGTGCCGAATAGGAAAGGAGCGCACAGCCGCCTGTCACCACTGCGGGAATGGCCACGACTCCGCGCAGCATACGCTCCAGGAATGCCCGGCCTGGAGCAACGAGCGCGGAGTCGTGGAAAGGCAGTTAGGTGGAGACCTTTCGCTCCCCAGTATAGTCCGGGCGATACTGGGGAGCGAAGAGAAGTGGGAAGCTTTCACCTCCTTTTGTGAGGGGGTAATGCAGAAGAAGGAGGAGGCTGAGGAGGAGAGAAGAAGAGCAGAGGGAAGGGGAAGGCGGAAGAGGCGGAGAGACCGCCACCGCCAATGGAGAGGAGGGAGGAGCAGGTGCAGGGAGGGGGATGCAGACTCCTCGGAGGAGGAGGAACTCCGGAGGTTGGGGGCGCAGCCACCACCTCCGCCTCCTACTCACCCCCCTGCTCCTCCTCCAATAAGGAGAGCGAGAGGTAGGAGGAAAACTACCTGGAGGGGGCAATTGGGAGCCCTCCAGAGAGACAGAGGGGTGGCGGTGGTGGTGCTGCAGAGGCTTGCCCCACTCGTGGCAGTGGCAGCAGCGCTGACCGCCCCGGTAATTGGGGTGGACGTGGCACCGCTGCCGCCACCCCTCGCTGCCCCACCAACGGCAGCGACGGGCGAAGGGAGCGGATGGGGCCAGAGGCTAAGGCCTAGGCCCCAAACCCGCAGACCACCGACTCCCGCGAGAACGGGCGTCGGATGAGAGTAAGGGGGGGGAGAGGGTATCGGTGATTGATTAATCACCGAAATAATGCCCCTCCCCCCCCCTGAATCGCAGGTCCGACAGACCAGTCGGACATGCGGGAGGGGGGTCACTAGGACCCCCCGCCCCATTCCTCCGCGGAGGTGGGGAGAGCCCGGCGGCTAGGGGAGTATATCTCCCCGTAACCGCCGGGCGGGAGGGTGGGGCATCGGGCGGGGACTCCCGGTGCCCCAACCAGCCCTCCCAAGGTAGGGTGGCTGGCTGATACGGTGGGTCAGTCAGCCACACAACGTTCTTCAATTGGCGGCGCCTCGTCTGGTCGGGAACGGTGGTGAAGCGGGCCTCGGCCGGCTTCCCCCCTCCCGACCGAAGAGACGAGGCGTGAGGGGTGGGAAAGGGGAACGGCGGTCGAAGCGGGCCCTCGGGCCGGCTTCCCCCTTCCCCTGGGGGAGCGGCGGTCGAAGCGGACCCTCGGGTCGGCTTCCCCCCTCCCCCACCCCGCCCCTCAGGGACAGAAGGTGTAACATCTGGACTCGGGGCCCCGATCAGCAGTTACGCGGCACCGGGGCCCCGACCCAAGTCCCTTCGCAGCGCCACCCGGGAGGTTTTAGCCGGTAGGAGTCCGGCATAACCCTGGCCCTTCCCCGAGGGTCAGGGTATCCATGATGGATTTCCTCCTCGTCAAAAAAAAAAAAAAAAGGTTAGGTTAGGTTAGGTTAGGTTAGGTTAGGTTCTCCTTCGCGGGGCGCCACCTTATCGTGGTGAAGGGGTCCTGGTGTACCAATGATCCACTTGGGTAGTACCTTCGGTGCTACCGAAGGGAGGGCCGAGTGGGGAGGATCACTAGCTAAGAGCGTCCTATACACGCTCCGAGATGGGCAGCTGCCTCTCGGAGTTGTTTCTGGGACTGGAGGGTTGCATTTATGCAACCCAAAGGTCCCCACAGCGCGGGCGGACCGGGCTCGTTAGCCTTGGTAGGCAACCGGTCTAGAGGAAGGAAAACCTCGAGCAAAAACCCGAGTGTGTCGGGGCTCGTAAAACCCCGACATATATGGTGTAATGTCCAAGAAAGGAGCAAAGACCCCGGTGCTCGGAGCCGGGGAACGGCGGGTGGAGGTGTGCTGTCCCGGCCCTCCCCCGTCGACATCAAGCGACGGGCAAGGTGGCGCGTGCCAGGCGGGCGCGCCACCCGAATATACTACCGCCCGGAGGGTGGCACCTGAGGAGGGACCTGGTTCGAGTCGGTCTTCCGACTCGTCCCCGATCGCTTCAAGGGTGCGGAAAAAGCGGAAGAAGAAGGCGGACACGTCCGTCTACGAGTCGTGGCATGGCGGGAGGTTGCGCTCCTCGCCGACGGGGGCGGGCATTGTGCCGGCCCGTCTCATGCCGGCGGGGGGGGTAATCTCGCGTCTCCGTGAGGGTGGGTCGCCGCTCGGCGAGACTTCCCCCTCACAATTGTGGAGGAGGCACTTCCCAGGGGAGGAGTTCCCGCCGCCCGGGGACTATGACGTCCCTGTGACGGCGGGAGGTCCCCCCCTACCCGCGCGCGAGGATCGTGCCAGGGAGGGACGTACCGGGAAGGGGTCGCGTCGGCACCAGTGGGGTATTCCGCCTATGCGGAGACCCCCTATTCCTGGGCTGGATCGCGTCTTGGCTGCCGATGCTCTCGAGGGTATCAACTACCTTCGGGAGCTTCGGGTCGAGCCGGGTAGAAGGACTTCGAGGGGCTACACCGGTAGACCCCTCGATGGTCTGAACGAGATGGCCAGCGTCTCCCTCAGGAATGTCGAGGAGGCTCTGACCGCCTATTATAAAGGTATAAAGGGGGAGGAGAGGCCGGGTCGACGCCTCGAGGCTCTCGAAGTCCAGGTTCGGGGCCTCAAGGCTGAGATCGCTCGCATTGGGCGGTGGCTGGAGAGGATATTTCCTCCTTCAGCGGCCGCAGCTGCGAGCAGCGGGCCCCTTCTCCCCCCGCCTCTTTCGCGGCGCGTGACGGCTGCTGGGCGGGATCGGGACGAGTGGACGATCGTGTCCTCTCGCAAGAGGAAGGGTGGGAAGGTCAGACCTCCTCGTGTACCTCCCCAACCGAGGAAGGGTGCTAAGGCCGCTAGTGTCGCGGCGCCTCCTCCCGCTAAGGGAGTTCGCGCTGGGGAGGGGGTGGCCTCCAAGAAGGGGCCCCCTCCTCCCCAGCGGAAGATTAGGGTTAGGAATCCCCCACGCAACCCGGTAGTGACAGTCACGGCGTTGCCTGGGGGATTAATTAGCACGGTGATGCAGCACGCTCGACAACGCGTCGACCTGAAGGAGATCGGGCTTGAACCTGGGCGTTTCAAGCTGAAACGTGCGCGTAACGGTGGAGTCATCATGGAGATCCCTGGTCGGGATAGTCGGGACAAAGCCGATCGCCTGGCCAGGGAGCTTCAGGATGCGCTTTGCGGGGAGGCGGTAGTCGCCAGACCGGCGAGGCGAACTGAGCTTCGCCTCGTCGGCCTGGATGACTCCGTCACTCCGCAGATGATTAGGGCCGCCATCTTGAAGATGACGAGCTGCCCGCCGGAACTCCTCCAAATCGGGGAGATCAGGAGGTCGACCGGCGGGCTTGGAGCGATTTGGGTCAGGTGTCCATTAGACCCGGCCCAGATGATGGCCTCAGCTGGGGGGCTTTATGTAGGATGGTCGTGGGCTAAGGTCCGGCTACTGGAGGAAAGAGCCCTCCAGTGTTACCGCTGTCTGCGGTACGGCCACATGGCGGTTGCCTGTCGAGCCGAGGAGGTCCTCGGAGGCAATTGCTTCCGCTGCGGCGGCGAGGGTCACGTTGCGAGGGGGTGTACCGCGGAATTGCGGTGCATCCTCTGCAACAAAGAGGGTAGGGACCCAAGTCATCGTATGGGTGGGCGGGCCTGTCGTGCTGTCCCTCGGGCCACGACGAAAGGAGGCATCCCTCCTGTTCGCAAGACGCGAAACAGGGGAAAGAAGAGGGCGCGTAAGCGGGTGGGGGTAGCGACTACAGGCGCGAAGCCTGATCGTCCTCAGCCCGCTAAGGATACCACCCCCGTGGTAGCAGGGACAAATATCCCCTCTGTGGTGGTTCAGCCGCCAAGCGAGGAAGAGACGGGGGTGACGGTTGCTGCGGTTCACCCGCCGCCACCCACTGATCCGGTAGGGCCGGTCAATATCGAAACGTCGGCCGCTCCGATCATTCCGGAAACGCCGCCCGCGATCGAGCGGGCGCCCATGACAGCGGCGGAAGCCACTCAGGAGGTGGAGGCATGCTCCACTCTCCTAGCGGAGGCGGGATGGGAGGGGTGGGGGTCAGAGCGGGGAAGCTCTCCCTTTTAACACCCCTCCATCTCGGGCCTGATGGGATCGGCGGTGGCGCAGTAGCCGCTGGAGGCTCCGCTTACCGCGGCTCATCGGGCATGGTGGAGCGGGGTGGGGTGGGCCGAACCCTTAACGGGGTTCACTCCGCTCGCAGCTTGCGGGTGGGATAGCCCTGAACCGAGGTGAGACCCCCGTTAGGACGATATGATGCCGAAGCGGAGGGAGCCTCGGTCCGGGAAGTCTGGCCTTATTTAGGCCATTATGGTAGGATCCCCCTCGGTTCCTCACCGAGGGGGGGGTTTGGTGGGTGTCCCTTAGGGGACCCCAGCACACCTTCTCCTTCGGGGTGCGTCACCTTGTCGTGGTGAAGGAGCTTTGGGTACCAATGATCCCTCAGGGCTATGCCGGCGGGGAGCTTGCTCCCCGGTGGGTCCTACCGCGCCGGATTGGCCTGAGGAGTAGGTCCCTTACTAAGAACGCAACTAGGGGTAGTGGTACCCGAATCAACCCACTCCTCCCAATCTACGGTGTGTAGGCACCGTGCCTATGGATGTATGGCCGGGGGAGGTTAAATATACCAGGTATTCCGAAGGTCTCGAACGGTCCCTTGGGGGCACCTGGGGCAACCCCCTCGTATTTTAGTCCCCTTACCCCGGCAGGCGGCTCTGTCGGGGCGGACCCCAATACTTCCGACCAACTCGTGGGAACAAAATGGAGAACAACAATAATAACAGAACAAACATTGAGCCTTCGGGCTGTGTAAATAGCGAGGAGCCTACGGGCCCTGACTTGAGGGACCGCGGGATGCCGTCCTTGGACGCGCGCTCACCCGTGAGCGGGGGTCATGGGGTTGTGGACCAGTCGCCAAACCACCCCCTCACGCACATTGCCTTGCAGAGGTTGTACAACATGGGCGCTGCGGAGGGCCGTGCTATTATCACCATGGCGGACGTCCACTCTGAGGCCGAGGGCTTCCACTCGGCATTCGAGGAGGAGGAAAGAACATCTCTCGATGAAGGTTGTGAGGGGACGGAGTCCCCAGCTAGGGATCCTCTTGAGGTCGGAGGGGAGGATCCCGAAGTCCGGATTGGAGAGGACGAGTCGATGCGGACCGAGGCTCTGGACACCAATGACCTGGGAGAACCCGCTGACGTGGGTCTGGTTATGGACCCTCCGGTATTGGAGAGCCCCATGACCACCCCGTCTATGGGTCGGAGTGGCTCCTTCGAGGTGTCGGCGACTGCGGTGCCAAGCGAGGAGAACCCTCCTGGGGGCCCGAACAGCGGCGATACACCCAAACCTCGGAGGAACAAAAGACCTCTAAGGGAGATTGTGTCACCTTCTCCCGAGGCGGTGGGGGAACACCTGATAAGTCTCGTGGAAGAGGGGAGCGATGACGGGGGAGAAGAAGAAGAGGATTTGGCCATCAAGCCCTCGGGGAGGGGACCCCCGCGTCGCATAACGTCTGACTCCGAGGACTCGTTAATCGTGATTGGCTTGGCCCCATCGCCGCCCCGACTGTCGCCTCAACGCAAAACGCGTGCCCTGCGCGAGAGGGACAAGCAGGGGAAGTTTAAGAAGAGATCACCGACCTCCGCGGAGGCATTGGCAACTACTTCACGGCCAAAGAAGAAGGCCAAATGCGTAAATTCTTCCCCGGAGCCCGGGACGGGAGACAGCCATCCCGACCCGTCTGTGGACCTCACTGAGACTCCTGACGGGTCGCGTTCCCCCCTGGTTAGGAGAATAACCAGAGCGGTGAAGAAGAGGGAGCAGGAGAAGGGCACGGAAGAGGAAGAAGAGGAGCTGGCCGAGCTGCCGAAGCTGGATACGGAGCTGCTGGCCATTCGCGGAGCCCAATCGACAACCCTCCTATCCCTGGGCCTTGATAAACTGGGGCTCCTGGAGGATTTAAGGTCCCGGAGCAAGAATCTCCAGGGTGGTGTCAGCGGTAAGATGAGGATCCAGATCGCTGTTGTGACCGAGATAGTCCGGGACCTGGCCCACAGAGTGGAGCAGAAAGGTGACCTCATGTGGCTGAGGCGCCAGCTGCGGGATGTCAAAGAGGACCGAGATAAGACCAGGGATAGGGAGCTGCAGCTGCAGAGGCGGGTCCGGGGCTTGGAGGATCGCCTGGCAAAGTTGGAGGTGGCGCAGAACTGCGACTCCGGTGTACGGGCCTCCGTTGCGTCCGGAGGTCGACCCGGATCGGTGGTCTCGGGCTTTAGCTTGCCCTCGTTAAGGGGAGTCGCTGAGAGTGTTGTGGTGGAGCCCGACGTGTCTGCCCTGTTAGGTACGACGAACAACGGGAACGCGGGGAAAGCCCGCGCTGGAGGGCGAGCGCGGGGGCGAGCGAATAGATATGCGAGCGACACGGAGCATACGAGCGTGGCTGCGGGTGCGTGCGCGGAGTCGGGTAGAGGCGCATTTACGAAAGCGCTGGGATCGGCTGCCGTGGCCACCCATGCGGGGGCTCCCGGTGTTGGGGTCCCCCCCCTTCGCTAGCGGGTCGGCGCGGCGAGTCCGACCGCGTTCGGCAAACGAAATGCTCCTGCGGGGCAGCGAGCCCTGGCGTGATGCGGCTTCCTGCTGCAGCAGACCGGCGTTTCGCCTTCGATGGCGCGGGTAACCCGCGAATAATCGGAGTCCAGACGGGGGATCGGGTGATCGATTCGCCCTTGGTTGGGAGGGGTGTTCCTCGAATCATCGAGGACATCCAACTGGTGCCTCCGTCCGGGAGGCTTCCTCCCGGTAGTGGCGGCGTCATCTCCAGGGGCTCCGGGGCCTCTGCCGCCCTGGACTCTATACCGGCTGACGGCGCGACGTGGCGAGTGTCCATGAGCCGTAGCGCTAAGCGGCGTGCTCGGCGCAAGCGAAAGGCGCTGTCCGATGGGATCGGTGCGGGTGTTTTGCCGGGCCCTGGGGGACCCGCGACCCCAGCGAGGGGGGGTCCCCCTCTGAAGGGCACCCCAGCCAAATCTGGGACCGTGGCTGACAGGGGGTCTCGATCTCGGCGCGCGAGTTCTTCGAGGGGGGCTTCCGGACCCGGACTCGGACGGAGGCCTCCGCGCACGGCTGCGGTTGGGCTCAAGGGAAGGGGGGAGACCTTCTCCTACGCGGAGGCTTTGTTGAAAGCCCGGGGGGAGGTCTCCCTGAATGAATTGGGGGTTGAGGCTCTGAGGATCCGGCGCGCGGCTAACGGCGGCCGGATTCTGGAGATCCCGGGTCCGGACGGCCCCGCTAGGGCCGACCTCCTCGCGGCCAAATTACGGGAGGTACTGGGCGATAGCGCGACGGTCACGCGCCCCATCGCCAGGGGTGAGCTGCGCTTAATCGGTCTGGACGACTCGGTGACCACCGGCGAGGTCACCGAAGTCGTGGCGGACGAGGGTGGTTGCGAGGTGTCGGACATTCGGACGGGCCCCATCAGACAAATGTTCAATGGGATGGGGTCGGTCTGGGTGCAGTGCCCTCTGGTCGCCGCGCTGAAGCTGGCGCGGCTGGGTAGTGTCAGGGTGGGATGGGTCTCCGCCCGGGTTATATTACTGAAGGCGAGACCCATCCAATGTTTCAAGTGCTGGGGATACGGCCATGTACGGGACGCATGTCGGGCCGGTTCTGAGAGGGGCGATGCCTGCTTTAACTGCGGGCGACCGGGGCATATCGCGCGTAATTGTGGATCACCGTCCTGGTGCGTGGTGTGCGCGGAGGGTGGCCGTGACGGCAACCACCGTCTCGGCTCCTCCGGGTGCGCCGCGCGCGGGGGCGGTGGGAGGGCGGCGTCGGCTCGGGGGGCCGCTCGGCCTGGCCAGACATAACCGTGTGGTTCCTGCAGGGGAATGTCAACCATTCCCTGCCGGCGCAGGACCTGCTGGTCCAGGAGGCGGCCCGTCTCGGCGCCGCCCTCTGTTTCGTCTCCGAGCCGCGGGTCGTTCCCGCCTCCCAGCACTGGCTGGGCAGCGGGAGCGGCCGCTCCGCGCTCTTCTGGAGGCCGGGGGCATTGCCGGGCGGGTGCCGTTTGGTCGATCGGGGCCGCGACTTCGTGGCCGCTGACTGCGGCGAGTTTTACGCCGTCAGTGCGTATTTTCCACCGCGGGGGGGGATCGCGGCTTTCCTCGGTCGGCTGGACGGGCTGCGCGGGGCGCTCTCCGGCCTCCGGGGGCGCAGGGTTCTCCTGTGCGGGGACTTCAACGCCAGGTCCTGGCTTTGGGATCCCCGCCGGGAGAACCGTCGAGGGGAGGTTCTCTCGGAGTGGGCCGCCGAGATGGACCTCCGCCTCCTCAATGTGGGTGGTGTCAGCACCTGCGTGCGGCCGCAGGGAGTATCCGTGGTGGATCTCTCCTGGGTGTCTCCCGGGTTGGCGGGCAGGGTTACGGGGTGGTCGGTGTTGGAGGGAGTGGAGACTCTCTCCGACCACCTTTACATAAAGTTTGGCATATTGCCGTCTGGGTCGACCGGGGGGGGTGGAGAGGGTCACAGCGGGGTCTATCCCCGTTGGGACTTCTCAAAGCTCCGTCCGGACGACCTGACTGCTTCGCTGGAGGAGCGGTGTGCCTTCGGCCCGGGGGAGGCCCAGGCGGCCACTGCTGAGGGCCTGGCGGGTTGGGTCTCGCAGACCATGGCTCGTGCCTGCGACGACTCGGCTCCCAGGTCCCGGTTTTGTAGGGTTGGTGGTGGTAGGCGTGCTTCCTCCGTCTACTGGTGGACGGAGGAGATCGCCGGGCTGCGTCGGGCCTGTTTACGGGCCCGACGTAGCTTCACTAGATGTAGACGTCGGGGTAGTCGTGTGTACTGTGAGTGTTGTGCCGTCTTTCGCCTAGCCAAGCGGGACCTTCGCAAGGCCATCATAGCCGCGAAGATCCGCGCTTGGGAGGACCTGGTTCGGTCGGTTGAGGAGGACCCGTGGGGGCTGCCGTATAAGCTCGTGTTAAAACGGCTTAGGCGGTCGTCGCCAGCTCTCACGGCACGGAGACCCTCGGAGAGGATGAGCTAGCAGAGATGCTGGATTCCCTCTTTCCGCGGCCTCCTGAACGGGATTGGGTCGAGCCTCGCCGAGAGTTTGCGTGGGATCCCTCCTGGGCTTGCGACGAGGGGGAGGTACTGGAGGCCTTAAAGGGGAAGGCCAGGGCAAGCAATCCGGCTCCTGGCCCAGATGGGATACCCGCCGGTATCTGGCGGAGGGCGCCCATGGCCTTAACCCGGATTATTACGAGGCTATTCAATCGATGCCTCATGGAGGGCATCTTTCCAGCCGCTTGGCGGCGCGCGAGGCTCGTCTTGATCCCCAAGGGTGGTGCGGAACCGGCCGGGCCGCTCCGAGCCCGCCCCATCTGCCTCCTCAATGAGATCGGCAAGATCTTTGAGAGGGTGCTGGTGGGGCGGGTGGAGCGTTGGATGGCGGATCATCCGTCGGCCTCCCTGTCCGATTCCCAGTACGGGTTTCGGGCGGGTAGGTCGACGGTGGACGCCCTCCTTCGGGTCCGCGACTTTGTGTCTCGTGCCGTACAGGGCGGGGGTGCGGCAGTGGCGGTCGGGTTGGACGTGGTGAACGCGTTCAACTCGGTGCCGCGGTCGCGCATCCTGCAAGCGTTGTGGGAGAAGGGTCTCCCCCTCTACCTCCGACGCGTGGTGGGGAGCTACCTGTCCGAGAGGACGGTGGATTTTCCCGTCCGCGGCGGCGGTGTGAGGTCTCGTGACGTGGTGGCGGGCGTCCCCCAGGGGTCTGTCCTCGGCCCCCTCCTCTGGAATGTGGTATATGACCGCGTGCTCAACGCTCGCCTCGAGCCTGGGTGCGAGGTCATTTGCTACGCGGACGACACCCTGGTCCTGGCTGCGGGCCCCTCCGTGGAATGGGCCTCGGTCCGTGCGACCTTTCAGGTGACATACACGGTGGGGAGTATCGCTGGCCTGGGACTCAGGGTGTCGGCGGGCAAGACAGTGGCGGCCATGTTTCACGGGAGGAGGGCCCGAGGGCGGGCTCCACCGGTGGAGGTATTTGTTCGTGTGGGGGACGATTATGTGGAGGTTCGTGACAGTATGAAGTATCTCGGAGTGATCCTGGACAGTCGCATGTCTTTCAGGCTTCACTTCGAGTACGTGCGGACGAAGGTCGCGACGATCGCGAGGGCCCTGGGCAGGCTGATGCCCAATATGCGGGGCCCCGGGGAGGCCCGGCATCGGTTGTACGCAACCGTGATGATGTCCGTGGTTCTCTACGGGGCGCCGGTTTGGGTTGAAGCCTTTGCTGCAACTCAGCGAGCCCAGGTGGACCTGAGACGTATTCAACGGCAGATCGCGTTGAGGGTGGTATCCGGGTACAGGACGGTGTCGTACGTGGCTGCGACCCTTCTGGCTCGGATGCCGCCCGTCGACATCTCGGCGGCGTCCCGTCGCCGGATGTACGAGAGGGCTCGCGACCTTCGTCCGTACGGGTTGTGGACGTCCGAGGCGGTCGCGGAGGCCCGGGCTGCGGAGGAGCTGCTGGTCCGCCGGCAGTGGCTTCTGCAGCTCTGGGCCCCGGGACTGCCCAGTGTTCGTGTTCGTGACGCGATCCTTCCGGAGTTTAACCTCTGGCTGGATCGTCCGAATCGTGGCGGCCTGACCTTTCACGTCACTCAGTTGCTGACGGGCCACGGGGTGTTTGCGGATTTCTTACACAAGATCGGGAAGTATCAAACTCCGCAGTGTCTTCACTGCGGAGACGCGCGGGACGACGCGCAGCACACCCTGCAGCACTGTGTGTCGTGGCGGGTGCAGCGCGAGGAGCTGGTGAGGGTGATGGGCGGGGATCTGTCCCTGCCAGCGGTCGTGCGGGAGATTCTGCGCTCCCGTCGGGCCTGGTCGGCCGTGGCGAGATTCGCCGCGGTCGTGCTGGGCTCGAAGGAGAGCGCGGAGAGGGCCCGCGAGAGGGCCGCCGACCGCTGGGTCGTGGGCTCTTCCCCCTCATCCACCTCCCAATCGGGGGACCGGAGTTGGTCCGCCTCCTCCCCCGGCTCCGCGCCTTTGTCCTCGTCTTCCTCGTCGCCGTCGTTGTCCGGGGTGTCGGGTTCGTCGTCGTCGTCGTCGTCTGTGCCGTCGTCGTCATCGTCCGTTGTCGGTCGTGATCGTCGTCGTCATCGTCGTCGTCGTGGATCGTCCGTCTCGTCATCTTCGTCGTCTTCGTCGTCGTCGCGGTCCTCGTCGTCATTGTCGCTGTCCTCGGGGGGGGCTTCTTCTTCGGGTCCGGATGACGGCGACGGTCGTCATCCGTTTGACCCGGGGGGGGGGCGGGGGTAGGCAGGGAGAGGTGCGGCTCTCCCACCTAAGTAGGGCGTAGCGGCGCGCATGTGTGGCGGGGAGTCCGGATGGCTAAGTGCCGTCTTGCATGGTGTTTCCCGGGCTGCCCGCACTCAGCACGCTGTGGGCCGGGGGGGTTTTAGTGGGTGCAAGCCCCACACTACCCTGGGATCACCCCCAGCACGGGCCCCAGGGTGTGCGTAAGGCATTTCCCCTCCTTAACAAAAAAAAAAAAAAGGTTAGGTTAGGTTGTGACCGGACCCGGATCTGCGATGTTCGGATCCGACGTGGGACGAGGCGATGGTGGCTCGCTGTCCCGACCGTGCGCCTGATCCCTCTGACCGCTTCGTCTTCAGCTTTGCCCCCTCGGCACCCTTTCCTGTCGGTCGCCACCCTATTTTTGATTATCTCAGAAAGTGTTAGTGTCGGAGAACAGGGAAACTCCGAGTAGTTGCCGGTGACTGGAGTCTGCCCGCCTGTTTTTCTTCTGTCACGGAGAACAGAGGAAAACTCCGGGAATCCCGCGACTAGACTCTCAGTCGGGCAATGATCCGAAGAAACAGCTTCGCCGTCTCTGGACGATGCTCTCCGCAGCGCTGTGTGAATAGGAGGGTAGGTGGGTTTATCGAAGACTCACTCTGTCCCAGTCTCCTCTGGATGGATGCTCTCAACAGCTCCGTAGCTCCTTGTCTTTGTCTGCCTCGAGGCTTCTCGCTCGCTAGTTCTCGCTCGCGTCCGTCTCTCGAGCCGCTTCTCGCAACAATGCTCGGCTCTCACGCGAGATCGCGCGAGTTCCCCCCGTTGTTTCCCTGTTTTTCTCACCTCCCTCTCGGACGACCACTTTTTTCACGCGCTTTCCGTTGCGCAATCCTTTGTCCTCGCGTGACAATTTGCGTCGTAGGAACCTCGCGTGTTTTTGTCCTCGCGGTCGTCACCCTTCCCTCTGCCCCTCTCCCACCCGCGCCCACACCCGCGTACACACCCGTACGGCAAAACGCGCGCGCGCGCGCGCGTTCGACAATAGGAACGAGCGCTGAACAATTCCGCGCGTTCGCTCCAGTCTAAGGAAACGAGAATGATCGACTTGGGAACGCCGAGTACAAGGAAATGCACCATATCGAGACTAAACCGCGTCGACCATACTCGACCAGCTATGGCGAAGCACCAGACCATACACGATGCGATATGGTACTGGGCTGAAAAGCCCGGTATGGTCGAATTTCTTCTCGCTCCTCCTCCGGCCGTGAATCAAACGCGCTACCTCAATCGAGAGGCTTATCCTTTTCACCGTGCGCGCTCGCACTTGGCGCGCCGTGGGAACGGCAACGAGGCCGGCACGGAAACATGCGCGAGGCAGCTCGCTCGCTCAAAATGGCGAGCGGGGAGTTGACCGGAGGCGGGTAGAAGGGAGTGCATGGCAAGTGGAAAATGGCCGGGTAGGCGGGAGAGTAGTGTTAGGAGGATGTCTGTACGCATATAAAAAGATGCGCTGATGCGAGAGGGTAACTCAAGGAGAAGAGGAGAAAGGTACAGCCAGGCATACGGCCTTGAGAATGCGAATAGATATTGCGAGGCATATATTGCGAGGCATTTAGCACGAGACTGGGCCCCTCAGAACTTTCGCTCATCATCGGAGAAGGAAGGTAGTAGGTGGGAAGGAAGGTAGTGTTAGACGTATACAGGAGCGGGTAGGAAGGTGGTGTTAGGCTAGGCAAGACTCCTCCGAACATGGGCTCATCATCGGAGTAAATTGGCAATGCGCCGCACTGTGCCACCCCACGACGAGCTACCGCTCAGCGCCAACAATCTCAACGTTATCCTTGCCAACCGCCGCTAACACGGCGCTGCTCTCTTAAACGCTTTGCGCGTTTGTACAAAAAGAGGCAAATCAAAAATGCAAAAATTAATGCGAAAAGAAACAATATGCGAAAATTGTAAGATTAATAACGCGGTCGACGTCTGTCCCTCTTCTCAACGAGGGAGAATTTCACTCTGCCCGTGGACGCGTGAATCTACATTTTCTCTCCTTTTTCCCGTATGTATGAATAATATTGAAACGATTAATAATTCATAATTAATAGTTAAATTTTTTTTTTCTTTTCCTTCTCCAATTTTCTCTCTTTATATTTTTTTTTTTTTTATATTTCTATAATATTTTGAAGCAAACTAAAAATATACGAATCCGTTGTGAGAATAAGTCTACATGGATATATGTGTATACAACGGAACGACTTGTCATCCTCCTAAGACGCGCGCTCAATCGGAAGAAACGCGATTACTCACTCGCTTTTTCATCGCGCTGCTGCTTCTCTTGCAACCAGGGCGGCTGCACCATGCCCCCGCTCGTTCCCAGAGTCGAGGGAAATCCTGCTTCGACGTCGGGGTCGACTTCGCTCGCTCGAGCGTCTTCGCGACCCGCGACGATCGATTCGTCGACTAGAACTCTGACCGAGTCGCTAGATCTGGCCGACTCGTTGTCGGCATCCACCGGAACGTGTATTATTTCCCCCATTTCTGCAATGAAAGGAGGCGAAGACGAAACCGGCGGCGTAAGGGTGATCGAGACGATGGGAACGGACTTGGTTTCCGCTTGTCCGCTCGTCGAAACACCACAAGTAACAGCAGGCCCTGGCGCTGTGGCTGAGGAAGACACATTTCCGCCGATCAACCGGATCTGAGAGCTCATCGATGCCGATTTTGAGGCTTCCTTAATCCTCTCGGCAGCGCTCTTTATTCTCAGTCTGGCGGATGCTCCCTCGCCGACCTTGGAGGATGTATCCGGCTTCAATTCCCGGCTGGCGTCGCGTTTTTCCGTTTTCGGCACGACGTTTGTCTTCTTCTTCTTCTCCTCGCGAACTCTCGTGTTAGCTTCGGTATCTCTCTCTTTATCGGAGGAATCCTTCAACATGCGGGTACTCTTCCTCTTGGATAATTTATATTCTTTCGATTCCCTGGGGGTCCAGATTCTGTACTGGCCTCCCTTGTTTCTCGGTCGAGGAATCGTTTTAATATCTACGTACGGTTCCCCGCTCTTCTTCACCCTGCTCACCGATGAAATCAATTCGGTGGCTGATTCGTCGCTTTCCATCTTGGAAACTGTAGCGACGCATTCGCGAGCTGTAGCAAGGCCGACGGCGCTATGTCGCTCGGCCGCGGCTCGACTAGTAGACGGTTGAGGCGATTCGCCGTTGCTCAGGCGATCAGTCGCCGTTTTCTTGCCGTCGCGGAGGGTGTACGTAGTATTCAATCGTACACCAGGTAAGGCTGCTTTCGAGCCGATGCGTCCGGCGCTCGACGTCCGTTGAGAGGACGGAGGTTCGCCGACGCATTCTTGGGTAAGTGCGATTAGTTTTCTCATCGCTTCGAGTTGACGCTTCTTCCTCGAGGTTTGCTCTTCGATCTTGCGTAGATTCGAACGCAAAATTTCCCTCAGTTCGGTCTCCTGACGGCGAACAAGGTCCCTCTCTTCGGTGGCCTCGTTCGTCATTCTCACGAGGTCTTTCAGGGACTCGCTCCTGTCCGAACGATTTTTTATAAGAGAATTCTTTCTCTTTCCAGCTCCTCCCGTTCCCTTGTTGGACGACATGCTGCTTTCCTCCGAGGAACTCGGCCTAGGGAGGGAAAATCGTTTTCTCTGAGTACAACTAGCGGGCGACGGTTCCGCGGAGTCGGACGCGCGCATCGGATTCGCCGTCGAATCCGGAATTTTATGTACGGAGTCGGAGAAAAAATTGCAAATTGCTTGCACTTGCTTAGGACGTCGTCGACGACGGAATGGGACCTCGTCGTCCGAAGAGTGTGCATCATCCGGAAGTTCCGGGTCAAGATCGCTGTACGCGCGTGTAATATCCGCGTGAAAAGCGCCCACGCAGAGTCTATCTCTGGAGAGTCGCGGATCTTGGCCCCCGCTGTTCACGGGCAGTTGGCCCGTGACCGTAGCAGCGGTTCGTTGGCACTCTTGGAGAGTTTGCGAAATTAACTCGACGAGTTGCCAATCAATGCGCAGTGCAGGGCTGCGGTAGGCGGCTCGAGCGACCGGCGCGTTATTCGCGCTCTCGGTCGTATCTTTCGCGCTGCGGCTAGGAGCCTTGGTGCTGTTGCCTATAGCCTCCGCGCTGTCGCACTCGCGTCGCGAAGAAACAGGGCGCGCCATCCTTCGAGGCGGCGTGCCTTCGCTAATTCGCTGCTTGGAAGTTGCTTGGGAAGGGTAGGTTAGTTTATGCGATGCTCTTGGTTTCTCCTCCGTAGAAAGCGTAGTATCCAGCCATCGCACCCGTTTCTTCTTCTTCTTCCTCTGCGCCTCTGCCGTAGCCTGGTTGGATGGAACGAATTGGGTAGATGAACCAGTCTCAGGTTTGTGCGCTCCGATTCCGATGGAAGCGACTTTCTCGCGAGGATAGCGAGGATTGTGAACGCGGAAACGCGAGGTGTCCAGAATCCTCGCGCGGGTACGCAAAGAATCCTCATTCTCCTGCGATGCCGCTTCATGAGTTTCCGGAGAGGCCGGAAGGTAGGTTCGGTTAGAAATTTTATCTTCTTCCCTGTCAACAGGTTCCGCTTCTTCCCCGTACTGTTGCGCTTCTTGGCTGCAACTGGCTACTCCTCTCGGATGCTTCGTCACGCGGTAGTGATCCGAATGAGTGCGTCCCGTTCCGGACGACGCGACAGCTACCGCGGTATTCGCGCGAGCACCCTCCCCGTCGAAGAGGGGCTTTTCACCGATGACCGAGCAGGATCGTATCGTTAGTTTAACTCCGCGATCCTTTTTGCCAAAAACGATACTCGCGGAAAAGGCTTTGAGGAAATCCATGCCGACGATTACGTAGGGCATGGACGCTTTGACTACGAAGAAGGAGTGATCGAATTCTATCGCGACCCCCGCGTCCGATCGCGTTCTCAATTTGAGCAAGACCTTCTCCTTGCTCGTCGCGATCTTCTTGTCGAACGGCCCCGTGATGTCCACACGTTGAATTCGCCGGGCTGAAAAGCCCGGTACCATATCGCATCGTGTATGGTCTGGTGCTTCGCCATAGCTGGTCGAGTATGGTCGACGCGGTTTAGTCTCGATATGGTGCATTTCCTTGTACTCGGCGTTCCCAAGTCGATCATTCTCGTTTCCTTAGACTGGAGCGAACGCGCGGAATTGTTCAGCGCTCGTTCCTATTGTCGAACGCGCGCGCGCGCGCGCGTTTTGCCGTACGGGTGTGTACGCGGGTGTGGGCGCGGGTGGGAGAGGGGCAGAGGGAAGGGTGACGACCGCGAGGACAAAAACACGCGAGGTTCCTACGACGCAAATTGTCACGCGAGGACAAAGGATTGCGCAACGGAAAGCGCGTGAAAAAAGTGGTCGTCCGAGAGGGAGGTGAGAAAAACAGGGAGACAACGGGGGGAACTCGCGCGATCTCGCGTGAGAGCCGAGCATTGTTGCGAGAAGCGGCTCGAGAGACGGACGCGAGCGAGAACTAGCGAGCGAGAAGCCTCGAGGCAGACAAAGACAAGGAGCTACGGAGCTGTTGAGAGCATCCATCCAGAGGAGACTGGGACAGAGTGAGTCTTCGATAAACCCACCTACCCTCCTATTCACACAGCGCTGCGGAGAGCATCGTCCAGAGACGGCGAAGCTGTTTCTTCGGATCATTGCCCGACTGAGAGTCTAGTCGCGGGATTCCCGGAGTTTTCCTCTGTTCTCCGTGACAGAAGAAAAACAGGCGGGCAGACTCCAGTCACCGGCAACTACTCGGAGTTTCCCTGTTCTCCGACACTAACACTTTCTGAGATAATCAAAAATAGGGTGGCGACCGACAGGAAAGGGTGCCGAGGGGGCAAAGCTGAAGACGAAGCGGTCAGAGGGATCAGGCGCACGGTCGGGACAGCGAGCCACCATCGCCTCGTCCCACGTCGGATCCGAACATCGCAGATCCGGGTCCGGTCACAACCTAACCTAACCTTTTTTTTTTTTTTGTTAAGGAGGGGAAATGCCTTACGCACACCCTGGGGCCCGTGCTGGGGGTGATCCCAGGGTAGTGTGGGGCTTGCACCCACTAAAACCCCCCCGGCCCACAGCGTGCTGAGTGCGGGCAGCCCGGGAAACACCATGCAAGACGGCACTTAGCCATCCGGACTCCCCGCCACACATGCGCGCCGCTACGCCCTACTTAGGTGGGAGAGCCGCACCTCTCCCTGCCTACCCCCGCCCCCCCCGGGTCAAACGGATGACGATCGTCGCCGTCATCCGGACCCGAAGAAGAAGCCCCCCCCGAGGACAGCGACAATGACGACGAGGACCGCGACGACGACGAAGACGACGAAGATGACGAGACGGACGATCCACGACGACGACGATGACGACGACGATCACGACCGACAACGGACGATGACGACGACGGCACAGACGACGACGACGACGACGAACCCGACACCCCGGACAACGACGGCGACGAGGAAGACGAGGACAAAGGCGCGGAGCCGGGGGAGGAGGCGGACCAACTCCGGTCCCCCGATTGGGAGGTGGATGAGGGGGAAGAGCCCACGACCCAGCGGTCGGCGGCCCTCTCGCGGGCCCTCTCCGCGCTCTCCTTCGAGCCCAGCACGACCGCGGCGAATCTCGCCACGGCCGACCAGGCCCGACGGGAGCGCAGAATCTCCCGCACGACCGCTGGCAGGGACAGATCCCCGCCCATCACCCTCACCAGCTCCTCGCGCTGCACCCGCCACGACACACAGTGCTGCAGGGTGTGCTGCGCGTCGTCCCGCGCGTCTCCGCAGTGAAGACACTGCGGAGTTTGATACTTCCCGATCTTGTGTAAGAAATCCGCAAACACCCCGTGGCCCGTCAGCAACTGAGTGACGTGAAAGGTCAGGCCGCCACGATTCGGACGATCCAGCCAGAGGTTAAACTCCGGAAGGATCGCGTCACGAACACGAACACTGGGCAGTCCCGGGGCCCAGAGCTGCAGAAGCCACTGCCGGCGGACCAGCAGCTCCTCCGCAGCCCGGGCCTCCGCGACCGCCTCGGACGTCCACAACCCGTACGGACGAAGGTCGCGAGCCCTCTCGTACATCCGGCGACGGGACGCCGCCGAGATGTCGACGGGCGGCATCCGAGCCAGAAGGGTCGCAGCCACGTACGACACCGTCCTGTACCCGGATACCACCCTCAACGCGATCTGCCGTTGAATACGTCTCAGGTCCACCTGGGCTCGCTGAGTTGCAGCAAAGGCTTCAACCCAAACCGGCGCCCCGTAGAGAACCACGGACATCATCACGGTTGCGTACAACCGACGCCGGGCCTCCCCGGGGCCCCGCATATTGGGCATCAGCCTGCCCAGGGCCCTCGCGATCGTCGCGACCTTCGTCCGCACGTACTCGAAGTGAAGCCTGAAAGACATGCGACTGTCCAGGATCACTCCGAGATACTTCATACTGTCACGAACCTCCACATAATCGTCCCCCACACGAACAAATACCTCCACCGGTGGAGCCCGCCCTCGGGCCCTCCTCCCGTGAAACATGGCCGCCACTGTCTTGCCCGCCGACACCCTGAGTCCCAGGCCAGCGATACTCCCCACCGTGTATGTCACCTGAAAGGTCGCACGGACCGAGGCCCATTCCACGGAGGGGCCCGCAGCCAGGACCAGGGTGTCGTCCGCGTAGCAAATGACCTCGCACCCAGGCTCGAGGCGAGCGTTGAGCACGCGGTCATATACCACATTCCAGAGGAGGGGGCCGAGGACAGACCCCTGGGGGACGCCCGCCACCACGTCACGAGACCTCACACCGCCGCCGCGGACGGGAAAATCCACCGTCCTCTCGGACAGGTAGCTCCCCACCACGCGTCGGAGGTAGAGGGGGAGACCCTTCTCCCACAACGCTTGCAGGATGCGCGACCGCGGCACCGAGTTGAACGCGTTCACCACGTCCAACCCGACCGCCACTGCCGCACCCCCGCCCTGTACGGCACGAGACACAAAGTCGCGGACCCGAAGGAGGGCGTCCACCGTCGACCTACCCGCCCGAAACCCGTACTGGGAATCGGACAGGGAGGCCGACGGATGATCCGCCATCCAACGCTCCACCCGCCCCACCAGCACCCTCTCAAAGATCTTGCCGATCTCATTGAGGAGGCAGATGGGGCGGGCTCGGAGCGGCCCGGCCGGTTCCGCACCACCCTTGGGGATCAAGACGAGCCTCGCGCGCCGCCAAGCGGCTGGAAAGATGCCCTCCATGAGGCATCGATTGAATAGCCTCGTAATAATCCGGGTTAAGGCCATGGGCGCCCTCCGCCAGATACCGGCGGGTATCCCATCTGGGCCAGGAGCCGGATTGCTTGCCCTGGCCTTCCCCTTTAAGGCCTCCAGTACCTCCCCCTCGTCGCAAGCCCAGGAGGGATCCCACGCAAACTCTCGGCGAGGCTCGACCCAATCCCGTTCAGGAGGCCGCGGAAAGAGGGAATCCAGCATCTCTGCTAGCTCATCCTCTCCGAGGGTCTCCGTGAGAGCTGGCGACGACCGCCTAAGCCGTTTTAACACGAGCTTATACGGCAGCCCCCACGGGTCCTCCTCAACCGACCGAACCAGGTCCTCCCAAGCGCGGATCTTCGCGGCTATGATGGCCTTGCGAAGGTCCCGCTTGGCTAGGCGAAAGACGGCACAACACTCACAGTACACACGACTACCCCGACGTCTACATCTAGTGAAGCTACGTCGGGCCCGTAAACAGGCCCGACGCAGCCCGGCGATCTCCTCCGTCCACCAGTAGACGGAGGAAGCACGCCTACCACCACCAACCCTACAAAACCGGGACCTGGGAGCCGAGTCGTCGCAGGCACGAGCCATGGTCTGCGAGACCCAACCCGCCAGGCCCTCAGCAGTGGCCGCCTGGGCCTCCCCCGGGCCGAAGGCACACCGCTCCTCCAGCGAAGCAGTCAGGTCGTCCGGACGGAGCTTTGAGAAGTCCCAACGGGGATAGACCCCGCTGTGACCCTCTCCACCCCCCCCGGTCGACCCAGACGGCAATATGCCAAACTTTATGTAAAGGTGGTCGGAGAGAGTCTCCACTCCCTCCAACACCGACCACCCCGTAACCCTGCCCGCCAACCCGGGAGACACCCAGGAGAGATCCACCACGGATACTCCCTGCGGCCGCACGCAGGTGCTGACACCACCCACATTGAGGAGGCGGAGGTCCATCTCGGCGGCCCACTCCGAGAGAACCTCCCCTCGACGGTTCTCCCGGCGGGGATCCCAAAGCCAGGACCTGGCGTTGAAGTCCCCGCACAGGAGAACCCTGCGCCCCCGGAGGCCGGAGAGCGCCCCGCGCAGCCCGTCCAGCCGACCGAGGAAAGCCGCGATCCCCCCCCGCGGTGGAAAATACGCACTGACGGCGTAAAACTCGCCGCAGTCAGCGGCCACGAAGTCGCGGCCCCGATCGACCAAACGGCACCCGCCCGGCAATGCCCCCGGCCTCCAGAAGAGCGCGGAGCGGCCGCTCCCGCTGCCCAGCCAGTGCTGGGAGGCGGGAACGACCCGCGGCTCGGAGACGAAACAGAGGGCGGCGCCGAGACGGGCCGCCTCCTGGACCAGCAGGTCCTGCGCCGGCAGGGAATGGTTGACATTCCCCTGCAGGAACCACACGGTTATGTCTGGCCAGGCCGAGCGGCCCCCCGAGCCGACGCCGCCCTCCCACCGCCCCCGCGCGCGGCGCACCCGGAGGAGCCGAGACGGTGGTTGCCGTCACGGCCACCCTCCGCGCACACCACGCACCAGGACGGTGATCCACAATTACGCGCGATATGCCCCGGTCGCCCGCAGTTAAAGCAGGCATCGCCCCTCTCAGAACCGGCCCGACATGCGTCCCGTACATGGCCGTATCCCCAGCACTTGAAACATTGGATGGGTCTCGCCTTCAGTAATATAACCCGGGCGGAGACCCATCCCACCCTGACACTACCCAGCCGCGCCAGCTTCAGCGCGGCGACCAGAGGGCACTGCACCCAGACCGACCCCATCCCATTGAACATTTGTCTGATGGGGCCCGTCCGAATGTCCGACACCTCGCAACCACCCTCGTCCGCCACGACTTCGGTGACCTCGCCGGTGGTCACCGAGTCGTCCAGACCGATTAAGCGCAGCTCACCCCTGGCGATGGGGCGCGTGACCGTCGCGCTATCGCCCAGTACCTCCCGTAATTTGGCCGCGAGGAGGTCGGCCCTAGCGGGGCCGTCCGGACCCGGGATCTCCAGAATCCGGCCGCCGTTAGCCGCGCGCCGGATCCTCAGAGCCTCAACCCCCAATTCATTCAGGGAGACCTCCCCCCGGGCTTTCAACAAAGCCTCCGCGTAGGAGAAGGTCTCCCCCCTTCCCTTGAGCCCAACCGCAGCCGTGCGCGGAGGCCTCCGTCCGAGTCCGGGTCCGGAAGCCCCCCTCGAAGAACTCGCGCGCCGAGATCGAGACCCCCTGTCAGCCACGGTCCCAGATTTGGCTGGGGTGCCCTTCAGAGGGGGACCCCCCCTCGCTGGGGTCGCGGGTCCCCCAGGGCCCGGCAAAACACCCGCACCGATCCCATCGGACAGCGCCTTTCGCTTGCGCCGAGCACGCCGCTTAGCGCTACGGCTCATGGACACTCGCCACGTCGCGCCGTCAGCCGGTATAGAGTCCAGGGCGGCAGAGGCCCCGGAGCCCCTGGAGATGACGCCGCCACTACCGGGAGGAAGCCTCCCGGACGGAGGCACCAGTTGGATGTCCTCGATGATTCGAGGAACACCCCTCCCAACCAAGGGCGAATCGATCACCCGATCCCCCGTCTGGACTCCGATTATTCGCGGGTTACCCGCGCCATCGAAGGCGAAACGCCGGTCTGCTGCAGCAGGAAGCCGCATCACGCCAGGGCTCGCTGCCCCGCAGGAGCATTTCGTTTGCCGAACGCGGTCGGACTCGCCGCGCCGACCCGCTAGCGAAGGGGGGGGACCCCAACACCGGGAGCCCCCGCATGGGTGGCCACGGCAGCCGATCCCAGCGCTTTCGTAAATGCGCCTCTACCCGACTCCGCGCACGCACCCGCAGCCACGCTCGTATGCTCCGTGTCGCTCGCATATCTATTCGCTCGCCCCCGCGCTCGCCCTCCAGCGCGGGCTTTCCCCGCGTTCCCGTTGTTCGTCGTACCTAACAGGGCAGACACGTCGGGCTCCACCACAACACTCTCAGCGACTCCCCTTAACGAGGGCAAGCTAAAGCCCGAGACCACCGATCCGGGTCGACCTCCGGACGCAACGGAGGCCCGTACACCGGAGTCGCAGTTCTGCGCCGCCTCCAACTTTGCCAGGCGATCCTCCAAGCCCCGGACCCGCCTCTGCAGCTGCAGCTCCCTATCCCTGGTCTTATCTCGGTCCTCTTTGACATCCCGCAGCTGGCGCCTCAGCCACATGAGGTCACCTTTCTGCTCCACTCTGTGGGCCAGGTCCCGGACTATCTCGGTCACAACAGCGATCTGGATCCTCATCTTACCGCTGACACCACCCTGGAGATTCTTGCTCCGGGACCTTAAATCCTCCAGGAGCCCCAGTTTATCAAGGCCCAGGGATAGGAGGGTTGTCGATTGGGCTCCGCGAATGGCCAGCAGCTCCGTATCCAGCTTCGGCAGCTCGGCCAGCTCCTCTTCTTCCTCTTCCGTGCCCTTCTCCTGCTCCCTCTTCTTCACCGCTCTGGTTATTCTCCTAACCAGGGGGGAACGCGACCCGTCAGGAGTCTCAGTGAGGTCCACAGACGGGTCGGGATGGCTGTCTCCCGTCCCGGGCTCCGGGGAAGAATTTACGCATTTGGCCTTCTTCTTTGGCCGTGAAGTAGTTGCCAATGCCTCCGCGGAGGTCGGTGATCTCTTCTTAAACTTCCCCTGCTTGTCCCTCTCGCGCAGGGCACGCGTTTTGCGTTGAGGCGACAGTCGGGGCGGCGATGGGGCCAAGCCAATCACGATTAACGAGTCCTCGGAGTCAGACGTTATGCGACGCGGGGGTCCCCTCCCCGAGGGCTTGATGGCCAAATCCTCTTCTTCTTCTCCCCCGTCATCGCTCCCCTCTTCCACGAGACTTATCAGGTGTTCCCCCACCGCCTCGGGAGAAGGTGACACAATCTCCCTTAGAGGTCTTTTGTTCCTCCGAGGTTTGGGTGTATCGCCGCTGTTCGGGCCCCCAGGAGGGTTCTCCTCGCTTGGCACCGCAGTCGCCGACACCTCGAAGGAGCCACTCCGACCCATAGACGGGGTGGTCATGGGGCTCTCCAATACCGGAGGGTCCATAACCAGACCCACGTCAGCGGGTTCTCCCAGGTCATTGGTGTCCAGAGCCTCGGTCCGCATCGACTCGTCCTCTCCAATCCGGACTTCGGGATCCTCCCCTCCGACCTCAAGAGGATCCCTAGCTGGGGACTCCGTCCCCTCACAACCTTCATCGAGAGATGTTCTTTCCTCCTCCTCGAATGCCGAGTGGAAGCCCTCGGCCTCAGAGTGGACGTCCGCCATGGTGATAATAGCACGGCCCTCCGCAGCGCCCATGTTGTACAACCTCTGCAAGGCAATGTGCGTGAGGGGGTGGTTTGGCGACTGGTCCACAACCCCATGACCCCCGCTCACGGGTGAGCGCGCGTCCAAGGACGGCATCCCGCGGTCCCTCAAGTCAGGGCCCGTAGGCTCCTCGCTATTTACACAGCCCGAAGGCTCAATGTTTGTTCTGTTATTATTGTTGTTCTCCATTTTGTTCCCACGAGTTGGTCGGAAGTATTGGGGTCCGCCCCGACAGAGCCGCCTGCCGGGGTAAGGGGACTAAAATACGAGGGGGTTGCCCCAGGTGCCCCCAAGGGACCGTTCGAGACCTTCGGAATACCTGGTATATTTAACCTCCCCCGGCCATACATCCATAGGCACGGTGCCTACACACCGTAGATTGGGAGGAGTGGGTTGATTCGGGTACCACTACCCCTAGTTGCGTTCTTAGTAAGGGACCTACTCCTCAGGCCAATCCGGCGCGGTAGGACCCACCGGGGAGCAAGCTCCCCGCCGGCATAGCCCTGAGGGATCATTGGTACCCAAAGCTCCTTCACCACGACAAGGTGACGCACCCCGAAGGAGAAGGTGTGCTGGGGTCCCCTAAGGGACACCCACCAAACCCCCCCTCGGTGAGGAACCGAGGGGGATCCTACCATAATGGCCTAAATAAGGCCAGACTTCCCGGACCGAGGCTCCCTCCGCTTCGGCATCATATCGTCCTAACGGGGGTCTCACCTCGGTTCAGGGCTATCCCACCCGCAAGCTGCGAGCGGAGTGAACCCCGTTAAGGGTTCGGCCCACCCCACCCCGCTCCACCATGCCCGATGAGCCGCGGTAAGCGGAGCCTCCAGCGGCTACTGCGCCACCGCCGATCCCATCAGGCCCGAGATGGAGGGGTGTTAAAAGGGAGAGCTTCCCCGCTCTGACCCCCACCCCTCCCATCCCGCCTCCGCTAGGAGAGTGGAGCATGCCTCCACCTCCTGAGTGGCTTCCGCCGCTGTCATGGGCGCCCGCTCGATCGCGGGCGGCGTTTCCGGAATGATCGGAGCGGCCGACGTTCGATATTGACCGGCCCTACCGGATCAGTGGGTGGCGGCGGGTGAACCGCAGCAACCGTCACCCCCGTCTCTTCCTCGCTTGGCGGCTGAACCACCACAGAGGGGATATTTGTCCCTGCTACCACGGGGGCGGTATCCTTAGCGGGCTGAGGACGATCAGGCTTCGCGCCTGTAGTCGCTACCCCCACCCGCTTACGCGCCCTCTTCTTTCCCCTGTTTCGCGTCTTGCGAACAGGAGGGATGCCTCCTTTCGTCGTGGCCCGAGGGACAGCACGACAGGCCCGCCCACCCATACGATGACTTGGGTCCCTACCCTCTTTGTTGCAGAGGATGCACCGCAATTCCGCGGTACACCCCCTCGCAACGTGACCCTCGCCGCCGCAGCGGAAGCAATTGCCTCCGAGGACCTCCTCGGCTCGACAGGCAACCGCCATGTGGCCGTACCGCAGACAGCGGTAACACTGGAGGGCTCTTTCCTCCAGTAGCCGGACCTTAGCCCACGACCATCCTACATAAAGCCCCCCAGCTGAGGCCATCATCTGGGCCGGGTCTAATGGACACCTGACCCAAATCGCTCCAAGCCCGCCGGTCGACCTCCTGATCTCCCCGATTTGGAGGAGTTCCGGCGGGCAGCTCGTCATCTTCAAGATGGCGGCCCTAATCATCTGCGGAGTGACGGAGTCATCCAGGCCGACGAGGCGAAGCTCAGTTCGCCTCGCCGGTCTGGCGACTACCGCCTCCCCGCAAAGCGCATCCTGAAGCTCCCTGGCCAGGCGATCGGCTTTGTCCCGACTATCCCGACCAGGGATCTCCATGATGACCCCACCGTTACGCGCACGTTTCAGCTTGAAACGCCCAGGTTCAAGCCCGATCTCCTTCAGGTCGACGCGTTGTCGAGCGTGCTGCATCACCGTGCTAATTAATCCCCCAGGCAACGCCGTGACTGTCACTACCGGGTTGCGTGGGGGATTCCTAACCCTAATCTTCCGCTGGGGAGGAGGGGGCCCCTTCTTGGAGGCCACCCCCTCCCCAGCGCGAACTCCCTTAGCGGGAGGAGGCGCCGCGACACTAGCGGCCTTAGCACCCTCCCTCGGTTGGGGAGGTACACGAGGAGGTCTGACCTTCCCACCCTTCCTCTTGCGAGAGGACACGATCGTCCACTCGTCCCGATCCCGCCCAGCAGCCGTCACGCGCCGCGAAAGAGGCGGGGGGAGAAGGGGCCCGCTGCTCGCAGCTGCGGCCGCTGAAGGAGGAAATATCCTCTCCAGCCACCGCCCAATGCGAGCGATCTCAGCCTTGAGGCCCCGAACCTGGACTTCGAGAGCCTCGAGGCGTCGACCCGGCCTCTCCTCCCCCTTTATACCTTTATAATAGGCGGTCAGAGCCTCCTCGACATTCCTGAGGGAGACGCTGGCCATCTCGTTCAGACCATCGAGGGGTCTACCGGTGTAGCCCCTCGAAGTCCTTCTACCCGGCTCGACCCGAAGCTCCCGAAGGTAGTTGATACCCTCGAGAGCATCGGCAGCCAAGACGCGATCCAGCCCAGGAATAGGGGGTCTCCGCATAGGCGGAATACCCCACTGGTGCCGACGCGACCCCTTCCCGGTACGTCCCTCCCTGGCACGATCCTCGCGCGCGGGTAGGGGGGGACCTCCCGCCGTCACAGGGACGTCATAGTCCCCGGGCAGCGGGAACTCCTCCCCTGGGAAGTGCCTCCTCCACAATTGTGAGGGGGAAGTCTCGCCGAGCGGCGACCCACCCTCACGGAGACGCGAGATTACCCCCCCCGCCGGCATGAGACGGGCCGGCACAATGCCCGCCCCCGTCGGCGAGGAGCGCAACCTCCCGCCATGCCACGACTCGTAGACGGACGTGTCCGCCTTCTTCTTCCGCTTTTTCCGCACCCTTGAAGCGATCGGGGACGAGTCGGAAGACCGACTCGAACCAGGTCCCTCCTCAGGTGCCACCCTCCGGGCGGTAGTATATTCGGGTGGTGCGCCCGCCTGGCACGCGCCACCTTGCCCGTCGCTTGATGTCGACGGGGGAGGGCCGGGACAGCACACCTCCACCCGCCGTTCCCCGGCTCCGAGCACCGGGGTCTTTGCTCCTTTCTTGGACATTACACCATATATGTCGGGGTTTTACGAGCCCCGACACACTCGGGTTTTTGCTCGAGGTTTTCCTTCCTCTAGACCGGTTGCCTACCAAGGCTAACGAGCCCGGTCCGCCCGCGCTGTGGGGACCTTTGGGTTGCATAAATACAACCCTCCAGTCCCAGAAACAACTCCGAGAGGCAGCTGCCCATCTCGGAGCGTGTATAGGACGCTCTTAGCTAGTGATCCTCCCCACTCGGCCCTCCCTTCGGTAGGACCGAAGGTACTACCCAAGTGGATCATTGGTACACCAGGACCCCTTCACCACGATAAGGTGGCGCCCCGCGAAGGAGAACCTAACCTAACCTAACCTAACCTAACCTAACCTTTTTTTTTTTTTTTTTTTTTGACGAGGAGGAAATCCATCATGGATACCCTGACCCTCGGGGAAGGGCCAGGGTTATGCCGGACTCCTACCGGCTAAAACCTCCCCGGGTGGCGCTGCGAAGGGACTTGGGTCGGGGCCCCGGTGCCGCGTAACTGCTAATCGGGGCCCCGAGTCCAGATGTTGCACCTTCTGTCCCTGAGGGGCGGGGCGGGGGAGGGGGGAAGCCGACCCGAGGGTCCGCTTCGACCGCCGCTCCCCCAGGGGAAGGGGGAAGCCGGCCCGAGGGCCCGCTTCGACCACCGTTCCCCTTTCCCACCCCTCACGCCTCGTCTCTTCGGTCGGGAAGGGGGGAAGCCGGCCGAGGCCCGCTTCACCACCGTTCCCGACCAGACGAGGCGCCGCCAATACACACGTTGTGTGGCTGACTGACCCACCGTATCAGCCAGCCACCCTACCTTGGGAGGGCTGGTTGGAGCACCGGGAGTCCCCGCCCGGTGCCCCACCCTCCCGCCCGGCGGTTGCGGGGAGATGTACTCCCCTAGCCGCCAGGCTCTCCCCACCTCCGCGGAGGAATGGGGCGGGGGGTCCTAGTGACCCCCCTCCCGCATGTCCGACTGGTCTGTCGGACCTGCGATTAAGGGGGGGAGGGGCATTTGTTTCGATGATTCGTTATCATCGATGCCCTCTCCCCCCCTCATTTTCATCCGACTCCCGTTCTTGTGGGAGTCGGCGGTCTGCGGGTGTAGGGCCTAGGCCTGAGCCGCGCCCTCCACCCGCTACCTTCTCCCGTCGTCGCTGCCCTTGAAGGGACAGCGGGGGGTGGCGGCGGTGGTGGCGCCGCAGTCACCCCTGCTGCTGGGGGGGCGGTCAGCATGGCTGCCGCCACCATTAGAGGGGTGAGTCGGCGCAAAACCACCACCGCCACCCTTCCGTCTCCGACTCCTCTGCGGTTTCCACGGGGGGCACCGTGCCCCCTGCGGGTACCCCGTCTCGCTGCTGGTGCCTGGGGGGGAGCAGGAGGGGGAGGGGGTGGAGGAGGTGGTGGTTGACCCACCATCCTCCTCAGTTCGTCCTCCTCCGACGAGTCGACGTCCCCCTCCCTGCTCCTGCTTCTCCCCGCCCTCCATTGGCGGTGCCTCTCTCTCCGCCTTCTCTTTCTCCCCCGGCCCTCTGCCGCTCTCCGCGCTTCTTCCGCCTCCTCCTTCTGCGTCATTACCGAATCGCAGAAGGAGGAGAACGCATCCCATCTCTTCTCACTCCCGAGGATCGCCCCAACTATCCTCGGGAGTGAGAGGTCCTGGCCCAAGGCCCTGACCATGACTCCGCGCTCGGCACTCCAGGCGGGGCAGTCCTGGAGTGTATGTTGCGCGGAGTCATGGTCGTGTCCGCAATGGTGACATGTCGCCGTGCGCTCCTTGCCTATCCGGCACAGGTACTCACCGAAGCATCCGTGCCCGGTGAGCACCTGTGCCATCCTAAAGGTCAGGGTCCCGTGGGCCCTTCCTACCCACTCTGGCAGGAAGGGCCGGACGGCCTCGACGGTCCTCCTTCCATACCTGGCATTAGCCAGGAGTCGCTGCCATCTCTGAAGGAGGACCTGTCGAGTCTGGTGCTTCATCCTTCTGATTGTCCTGGCGAGCGGTTCTTCCGCCCCCCCATACGCAGGAGCTCACGCTTCCTATCGTACATTCGATTGTACGATAGGGCCATGAGCTCCAAGGGGGGCATGCTCGCCAGGACCGTCGCCGCCACGTGGGATACTGTTCTGTAGCATCGGGCCACCCTGACCGCCAGCGCCCTTTGCACCCTGCGCAGGGTTGCCTGTATCGGGCGACTGACGGCCAGGCGACTACCGCCCATATCGGTGCCCCGTAAAGGGCCACCGAGTTGAGTACCCCAGCGTGGAGGCGACGCGCCTTCCCATCCGGTCCCCCGGTTCTCGGCATGAGTCTGCTGACTCCGTTGGAGACAGCCCTCAACCGGGGGACCAGGCGATTGAAGTGTTCCTTGAAGCACCAGGTGCCGTACAGGGTGAGGCCCAGATATCTCATCTGGGCCTCTATTGGGACCCTGACCCTTCCCACTCTGATCTGGGCCTGGGGTGGCTTCATCCTCCTACCATGGAGGAATATTGCCTCCGTTTTCCTCTCCGCCACCACCAGACCCAGTCCGCGAATGGAGCGCACGACGCATGCCACCGCGAGGTTGGCCGTTCTCACGGCCTCCCCCCAGTCTCTCCCCCCGGCTATGATGAGCGTATCATCGGCGTAGCAGATGATGCTACAGCCGGGGGGGAGGGCAGTTTGGAGGACAGAGTCGTAACCGAGGTTCCACAGGAGGGGGCCCAAAACGGACCCCTGTGGAACCCCGCAACTCATGCCCCTCTCGCATACCATGCCGTCGGCGTCTCTCCAGGCTAGACGCCGACCCCGGAAGTAATCCCTGACGACGGCCACGAGGTAGGGTGGGAATTGGAAGTGGCCTTCCATGGCCTCCACCACCCTACCTCAGGGCAGGGTGTTGAATGCGTTGGCGATGTCTAATGACACCGCCACAGCTACCCCGCCCTCCTGCACGATGGCCTCCGAGAGGGACCGCAGACGCCGAATCGCGTCTACGGTGGAACGTCCCTCCCGGAAGCCATATTGGCCGTCGTCAAGGTAACCTAACCTAACCTAACCTAACCTAACCTAACCTAACCATACTAACCTAACCTAACTAACCAAACCGAAACTATTAGTTAGTACCTGACCAACCGCTAGAGATTAATTCGATCCTAACCAACCATCCGAATATCAATAAGATGCCATATTGGGCCTAACCATCCATACAAATATTGTCTGCATACCATCTAGGTCATAAACAACGATCCGAATATAGTCTGATAACCATGTAGGACCTGACTAGCCATTAGAGTATCAGCTGAATTACCATTTAGGACCTGACTAGCCATTCGAGTATCAGCTGAGTTCCATATAGGTCCTGACCAACCATTGGAACATCGTTCGATTACCATCTAGGATCTAACCAGCCATCGGGATATCTCCGAGGTACCATCTAGGTCCTGACCTACTACCAAAAGAGGTGATACCATCCGGGAGCCACATAGGAACGCCATCGAGGTTACGGGACAAGTCCACCAAGGCAGACCAATTAGAGGACCACAAAGGAGACCACATAGGATCATAAGAAGAATCCCGTATAAGTCGCCGCATAGGTCCATGTAGGCTGACCACTTAGGGAACCAATTAAGACCATAAGAGCCACATAGGTAGTCGATCTAGCGAGGTGCCACATAGGTACCACTTTAGGACCATATAGGTTAAATTTAAATTATTTATATATTATTGATGTGCGCCTTGTTCCTAATATAGTGACATAGGAATTTTTATTATTTACAGGTTGAGTTGTGTTTTAGCCACAATTTGAAAAACGTACTTTTGCGCATATATACCTCGTCCGATGAGGTATCCGTCGCCGCGAGCCGATTTGTTATATTGTTTTTAGTTTAAGAATTATAAAGAATTTTGTGTTTTGTATAAAAGCGGGCGACGCATCATGATAGCTACGGTCCTGACGCGAGCATGACAAAGACGAGTACAGTGCGTGCCGCGTCCGACTATAGAGCGGACGTGCGGACAAAGGAGGCGCGTAGTGGGGATAACGGCCCGGGAGGTCTGCGTGCAACGGACAGGCACGGGCAAGTTTAGTCGCTGCAGGAACTCCAAGGAGTACACACACGTGTGTCGCGCGAGATTAACACGTGCAATAAATTGCGTTATAAGTAGCAAGAGATAAAGAGAGAGGTACCCGTACGCGTCGGTAGTGATAAGTGTAGTGTTTGCAACCCAGCTCGGGCCCATTATAGCCGGATTTACCGGAGAGTCCAGGGGAAGGACGAACGGTCACTGCGTAGGGCGTGGTCGAAGGGTAACCCGCTGGTTTCCAGACGGCGCAGAGATTCTGCGAGCGGTAAGTCGCATTCACAAATTGTACGCGACCGCATTAATACACCAGTGATATTCCGACGTGCTACGGGAGATTTTTTACCAAGTTTCACCATAAATAAGTGAATAGGACCATATAGGTCACCGCGGCGGTGAACGCGGTTTGCTTATAAAGATAACGCGGCGCAGCGATTCCGACGAGTACGTGACCCGGGAAAGAACTAATTTATCCCGCGAAGAAAAGGGCGACCGTCGTTAAATACGAAGAAAGGTTCGATAAATACGTCTTACACCATACGACCACATAGGTCAGCGCGAAGGGCGTGGCCCACGATAACCGACGTAGCTCAAATATAAAGATAATTATTATTGCGATTAGCCTGTAAGGTTTTTGATTGTATTTTATAAATATACATATATATATATTGTTCATTTCATAATTATTTCATGTGTATGTGTAAACCTTTCACCCATCCACCGACCGTACGATTCCATAGAGGTTCCGACTGTAATAAAGAATCCGTTCAGTGACGCGAATCTTGCATACGATATTTTAATTATTCTTGTTATTATCAGTATTAATATATTTCATAATAAGGTTTCCTTGTTTAGCCAAAAAATAAGGTGGCGACCGATTTTAGGACTATAGGACAGAGTACCATCAGTACCTTCCTTCGCGAACTTCGCGTACTGTTTAATAAGTCTTTTAGGTGCTCGTGAGGGCAAAGCTGAGACGCGGAACCTGAGAACATTGATTCGAACCATAAAGTCGTAAATTTATCCATCAGTTCTCAAAGTATATCCATAGAGGCCGGTCAGGAACCATCGCGATCTTTCGCGGACCTTTTCAGGGATACCATACTGGTTGGAGAACCAGCCACCTAGGAGTAGGACCACCAAGGTACCGAAACACTCCTCAGAAGGAACCCATCTAGGAGGACCATACAGGTAACCTACCGATCCAAGGAGGACACCATCGAGGCTCCGAATAGGAAGCCATCCAGGTACCATACCAAGTAGGCTACCATCGAAGGAACATACAGGTAGGCCACTTAGGCACCAAACCATCAAGGTACCATACCATCCTGGATACCATCAAGGAGCCCATACAGGAGGACCATACGGGTACCGCATAGGCACCATATAGGTAGGTCATACCATATAGGAGAAGGTCAAATTATTTTAGGTCACTCGCGACCCGGTCACAACCTAACCATACTAACCTAACCTAACCTAACCTAACCTAACCTAACCTTCATCCGTCGATATCTCCGCTTCTACTGGGAGTAGAGAGTCGTCCATGTAGTCCAAAATGTAGGGTTTTGAAAGGGCTTTAATTTGGTACCAGTCCGAAGCCTGTATCTCTAACCGTTTAGGAGATTTCGAAGGTTAAAATTTCCAACCTTTCTCCGTCGATATCTCCGCTTCCACTGGGAGTAGAGAGTCGTCCATGTAGTCCAAAATGTAGGGTTTTGAAATGGCTTTAATTTGGTACCAGTCCGAAGCCTGTATCTCTAACCGTTTAGGAGATATCGAAGGTTAAAGTTTTCCAAACTTTCTTCGTCGATATCTCCGCTTCCACTGGGAGTAGAGAGTCGTCCATGTAGTCCAAAATGTAGGGTTTTGAAAGGGCCTTAATTTGGTACCAGTACGAAGCCTGTATCTCTAACCGTTTAGGAGATATCGAAGTTTAAAGTTTTCCAGATTTTCTCTATCGATATCCAGCCTTCATCTGTCGATATCTCCGCTTCTACTGGGAGTAGAGAGTCGTCCATGTAGTCCAAAATGTAGGGTTTTGAAAGGGCTTTAATTTGGTACCAGTCCGTAGCCTGTATCTCTAACCGTTTAGGAGATTTCGAAGGTTAAAATTTCTAACCTTTCTCCGTCGATATCTCCGCTTCCACTGGGAGTAGAGAGTCGTCCATGTAGTCCAAAATGTAGGGTTTTGAAAGGGCTTTAATTTGGTACCAGTCCGAAGCCTGTATCTCTAACCGTTTAGGAGATATCGAAGGTTAAAGTTTTCCAACCTTTCTTCGTCGATATCACCGCTTCCACTGGGAGTAGAGAGTCGTCCATGTAGTCCAAAATGTAGGGTTTTGAAAGGGCTTTAATTTGGTACCAGTCCGAAGCCTGTATCTCTAACCGTTTAGGAGATATCGAAGGTTAAAGTTTACAGCTTTCTCCATCGATATCCAGCTTCATCCGTCGATATCTCCGCTTCCACTGGGAGTAGAGAGTCGTCCATGTAGTCCAAAATGTAGGGTTTTGAAAGGGCTTTAATTTGGTACCAGTCCGAAGCCTGTATCTCTAACCGTTTAGGAGATATCGAAGGTTAAAGTTTTCCAGCCTTTCTCATCGATATCCACTTCTCCGTCGATATCTCCGCTTCACTGGGAGTAGAGAGTCGTCCATGTAGTCCAAAATGTAGGGTTTTGAAAGGGCTTTAATTTGGTACCAGTCCGAAGCCTGTATCTCTAACCGTTTAGGAGATATCGAAGGTTAAAGTTTTCAGTTTTCCATATCCACTTTCTCCGTCGATATCTCCGCTTCCACTGGGAGTAGAGAGTCGTCCATGTAGTCCAAAATGTAGGGTTTTGAAAGGGCTTTAATTTGGTACCAGTCCGAAGCCTGTATCTCTAACCGTTTAGGAGATATCGAAGGTTAAATTTTCCAGCCTTTCTCTATCGATATCCAGCCTTCATCCGTCGATATCTCCGCTTCTACTGGGAGTAGAGAGTCGTCCATGTAGTCCAAAATGTAGGGTTTTGAAAGGGCTTTAATTTGGTACCAGTCCGAAGCCTGTATCTCTAACCGTTTAGGAGATATCGAAGGTTAAAGTTTTCCCTTTCATCGATATCCACTTTCATCCGTCGATATCTCCGCTTCCACTGGGAGTAGAGAGTCGTCCATGTAGTCCAAAATGTAGGGTTTTGAAAGGGCTTTAATTTGGTACCAGTCCGAAGCCTGTATCTCTAACCGTTTAGGAGATATCGAAGGTTAAAGTTTTCCAGCCTTTCTATCGATATCCACTTCATCCGTCGATATCTCCGCTTCTACTGGGAGTAGAGAGTCGTCCATGTAGTCCAAAATGTAGGGTTTTGAAAGGGCTTTAATTTGGTACCAGTCCGAAGCCTGTATCTCTAACCGTTTAGGAGATATCGAAGGTTAAAGTTTTCCAACCTTTCTCCGTCGATATCTCCGCTTCCACTGGGAGTAGAGAGTCGTCCATGTAGTCCAAAATGTAGGGTTTTGAAAGGGCTTTAATTTGGTACCAGTCCGAAGCCTGTATCTCTAACCGTTTAGGAGATATCGAAGGTTAAAGTTTTCAGCCTTTCTCATCGATATCCAGCTTCATCCGTCGATATCTCCGCTTCTACTGGGAGTAGAGAGTCGTCCATGTAGTCCAAAATGTAGGGTTTTGAAAGGGCTTTAATTTGGTACCAGTCCGAAGCCTGTATCTCTAACCGTTTAGGAGATATCGAAGGTTAAAGTTTTCCAACCTTTCATCCGTCGATATCTCCGCTTCCACTGGGAGTAGAGAGTCGTCCATGTAGTCCAAAATGTAGGGTTTTGAAAGGGCTTTAATTTGGTACCAGTCCGAAGCCTGTATCTCTAACCGTTTAGGAGATATCGAAGGTTAAAGTTTTCAGCTTCTCATCGATATCCACTTCTCCGTCGATATCTCCGCTTCACTGGGAGTAGAGAGTCGTCCATGTAGTCCAAAATGTAGGGTTTTGAAAGGGCTTTAATTTGGTACCAGTCCGAAGCCTGTATCTCTAACCGTTTAGGAGATATCGAAGGTTAAAGTTTTCAGCCTTTCTCATCGATATCCACTTCATCCGTCGATATCTCCGCTTCCACTGGGAGTAGAGAGTCGTCCATGTAGTCCAAAATGTAGGGTTTTGAAAGGGCTTTAATTTGGTACCAGTCCGAAGCCTGTATCTCTAACCGTTTAGGAGATATCGAAGGTTAAAGTTTTCAGCCTTTCTCATCGATATCCACTTCTCCGTCGATATCTCCGCTTCACTGGGAGTAGAGAGTCGTCCATGTAGTCCAAAATGTAGGGTTTTGAAAGGGCTTTAATTTGGTACCAGTCCGAAGCCTGTATCTCTAACCGTTTAGGAGATATCGAAGGTTAAAGTTTTCCAGCCTTTCTCTATCGATATCCAGCCTTCATCCGTCGATATCTCCGCTTCTACTGGGAGTAGAGAGTCGTCCATGTAGTCCAAAATGTAGGGTTTTGAAAGGGCTTTAATTTGGTACCAGTCCGAAGCCTGTATCTCTAACCGTTTAGGAGATATCGAAGGTTAAAGTTTTCCAGCCTTTCTCATCGATATCCAGCTTCATCCGTCGATATCTCCGCTTCTACTGGGAGTAGAGAGTCGTCCATGTAGTCCAAAATGTAGGGTTTTGAAAGGGCTTTAATTTGGTACCAGTCCGAAGCCTGTATCTCTAACCGTTTAGGAGATATCGAAGGTTAAAGTTATTTCCCAATCCACTTTCTCCGTCGATATCTCCGCTTCCACTGGGAGTAGAGAGTCGTCCATGTAGTCCAAAATGTAGGGTTTTGAAAGGGCTTTAATTTGGTACCAGTCCGAAGCCTGTATCTCTAACCGTTTAGGAGATATCGAAGGTTAAAGTTTTCCAGCCTTTCTCTATCGATATCCAGCCTTCATCCGTCGATATCTCCGCTTCTACTGGGAGTAGAGAGTCGTCCATGTAGTCCAAAATGTAGGGTTTTGAAAGGGCTTTAATTTGGTACCAGTCCGAAGCCTGTATCTCTAACCGTTTAGGAGATATCGAAGGTTAAAGTTTTCCAACCTTTCTCCGTCGATATCTCCGCTTCCACTGGGAGTAGAGAGTCGTCCATGTAGTCCAAAATGTAGGGTTTTGAAAGGGCTTTAATTTGGTACCAGTCCGAAGCCTGTATCTCTAACCGTTTAGGAGATATCGAAGGTTAAAGTTTTCAGCCTTTCTCATCGATATCCAGCCTTCATCCGTCGATATCTCCGCTTCTACTGGGAGTAGAGAGTCGTCCATGTAGTCCAAAATGTAGGGTTTTGAAAGGGCTTTAATTTGGTACCAGTCCGAAGCCTGTATCTCTAACCGTTTAGGAGATATCGAAGGTTAAAAGTTTTCCAACCTTTCTCCGTCGATATCTCCGCTTCCACTGGGAGTAGAGAGTCGTCCATGTAGTCCAAAATGTAGGGTTTTGAAAGGGCTTTAATTTGGTACCAGTCCGAAGCCTGTATCTCTAACCGTTTAGGAGATATCGAAGGTTAAAGTTTTCCAGCCTTTCTCTATCGATATCCAGCCTTCATCCGTCGATATCTCCGCTTCTACTGGGAGTAGAGAGTCGTCCATGTAGTCCAAAATGTAGGGTTTTGAAAGGGCTTTAATTTGGTACCAGTCCGAAGCCTGTATCTCTAACCGTTTAGGAGATATCGAAGGTTAAAGTTTTCCAACCTTTCTCCGTCGATATCTCCGCTTCCACTGGGAGTAGAGAGTCGTCCATGTAGTCCAAAATGTAGGGTTTTGAAAGGGCTTTAATTTGGTACCAGTCCGAAGCCTGTATCTCTAACCGTTTAGGAGATATCGAAGGTTAAAGTTTTCAGCCTTTCTCATCGATATCCAGCCTTCATCCGTCGATATCTCCGCTTCTACTGGGAGTAGAGAGTCGTCCATGTAGTCCAAAATGTAGGGTTTTGAAAGGGCTTTAATTTGGTACCAGTCCGAAGCCTGTATCTCTAACCGTTTAGGAGATATCGAAGGTTAAAGTTTTCCATCATATCCACTTCTCCGTCGATATCTCCGCTTCACTGGGAGTAGAGAGTCGTCCATGTAGTCCAAAATGTAGGGTTTTGAAAGGGCTTTAATTTGGTACCAGTCCGAAGCCTGTATCTCTAACCGTTTAGGAGATATCGAAGGTTAAAGTTTTCCAGCCTTTCTCATCGATATCCAGCTTCATCCGTCGATATCTCCGCTTCTACTGGGAGTAGAGAGTCGTCCATGTAGTCCAAAATGTAGGGTTTTGAAAGGGCTTTAATTTGGTACCAGTCCGAAGCCTGTATCTCTAACCGTTTAGGAGATATCGAAGGTTAAAGTTTTCAGCCTTTCTCATCGATATCCAGCTTCATCCGTCGATATCTCCGCTTCTACTGGGAGTAGAGAGTCGTCCATGTAGTCCAAAATGTAGGGTTTTGAAAGGGCTTTAATTTGGTACCAGTCCGAAGCCTGTATCTCTAACCGTTTAGGAGATATCGAAGGTTAAAGTTTTCAGCCTTTCTCATCGATATCCAGCTTCATCCGTCGATATCTCCGCTTCTACTGGGAGTAGAGAGTCGTCCATGTAGTCCAAAATGTAGGGTTTTGAAAGGGCTTTAATTTGGTACCAGTCCGAAGCCTGTATCTCTAACCGTTTAGGAGATATCGAAGGTTAAAGTTTAGTTTCCATCGAATCCACTTTCTCCGTCGATATCTCCGCTTCCACTGGGAGTAGAGAGTCGTCCATGTAGTCCAAAATGTAGGGTTTTGAAAGGGCTTTAATTTGGTACCAGTCCGAAGCCTGTATCTCTAACCGTTTAGGAGATATCGAAGGTTAAAGTTTTCAGCCTTTCTCATCGATATCCAGCTTCATCCGTCGATATCTCCGCTTCTACTGGGAGTAGAGAGTCGTCCATGTAGTCCAAAATGTAGGGTTTTGAAAGGGCTTTAATTTGGTACCAGTCCGAAGCCTGTATCTCTAACCGTTTAGGAGATATCGAAGGTTAAAGTTTTCCAACCTTTCTCCGTCGATATCTCCGCTTCCACTGGGAGTAGAGAGTCGTCCATGTAGTCCAAAATGTAGGGTTTTGAAAGGGCTTTAATTTGGTACCAGTCCGAAGCCTGTATCTCTAACCGTTTAGGAGATATCGAAGGTTAAAGTTTTCCAGCCTTTCTCTATCGATATCCAGCCTTCATCCGTCGATATCTCCGCTTCTACTGGGAGTAGAGAGTCGTCCATGTAGTCCAAAATGTAGGGTTTTGAAAGGGCTTTAATTTGGTACCAGTCCGAAGCCTGTATCTCTAACCGTTTAGGAGATATCGAAGGTTAAAGTTTTCCAGCCTTTCTCTATCGATATCCAGCCTTCATCCGTCGATATCTCCGCTTCTACTGGGAGTAGAGAGTCGTCCATGTAGTCCAAAATGTAGGGTTTTGAAAGGGCTTTAATTTGGTACCAGTCCGAAGCCTGTATCTCTAACCGTTTAGGAGATATCGAAGGTTAAAGTTTAGTTTCTCCATAACCTTTCTCCGTCGATATCTCCGCTTCCACTGGGAGTAGAGAGTCGTCCATGTAGTCCAAAATGTAGGGTTTTGAAAGGGCTTTAATTTGGTACCAGTCCGAAGCCTGTATCTCTAACCGTTTAGGAGATATCGAAGGTTAAAGTTTTCAGCCTTTCTCATCGATATCCAGCCTTCATCCGTCGATATCTCCGCTTCTACTGGGAGTAGAGAGTCGTCCATGTAGTCCAAAATGTAGGGTTTTGAAAGGGCTTTAATTTGGTACCAGTCCGAAGCCTGTATCTCTAACCGTTTAGGAGATATCGAAGGTTAAAGTTTTCAGCCTTTCTCATCGATATCCAGCCTTCATCCGTCGATATCTCCGCTTCTACTGGGAGTAGAGAGTCGTCCATGTAGTCCAAAATGTAGGGTTTTGAAAGGGCTTTAATTTGGTACCAGTCCGAAGCCTGTATCTCTAACCGTTTAGGAGATATCGAAGGTTAAAGTTTTCCAACCTTTCTCCGTCGATATCTCCGCTTCCACTGGGAGTAGAGAGTCGTCCATGTAGTCCAAAATGTAGGGTTTTGAAAGGGCTTTAATTTGGTACCAGTCCGAAGCCTGTATCTCTAACCGTTTAGGAGATATCGAAGGTTAAAGTTTTCCAGCCTTTCTCATCGATATCCAGCTTCATCCGTCGATATCTCCGCTTCTACTGGGAGTAGAGAGTCGTCCATGTAGTCCAAAATGTAGGGTTTTGAAAGGGCTTTAATTTGGTACCAGTCCGAAGCCTGTATCTCTAACCGTTTAGGAGATATCGAAGGTTAAAGTTTTCCAACCTTTCTCCGTCGATATCTCCGCTTCCACTGGGAGTAGAGAGTCGTCCATGTAGTCCAAAATGTAGGGTTTTGAAAGGGCTTTAATTTGGTACCAGTCCGAAGCCTGTATCTCTAACCGTTTAGGAGATATCGAAGGTTAAAGTTTTCCAGCCTTTCTCATCGATATCCAGCTTCATCCGTCGATATCTCCGCTTCACTGGGAGTAGAGAGTCGTCCATGTAGTCCAAAATGTAGGGTTTTGAAAGGGCTTTAATTTGGTACCAGTCCGAAGCCTGTATCTCTAACCGTTTAGGAGATATCGAAGGTTAAAGTTTTCCAACCTTTCTCCGTCGATATCTCCGCTTCCACTGGGAGTAGAGAGTCGTCCATGTAGTCCAAAATGTAGGGTTTTGAAAGGGCTTTAATTTGGTACCAGTCCGAAGCCTGTATCTCTAACCGTTTAGGAGATATCGAAGGTTAAAGTTTTCAGCCTTTCTCATCGATATCCAGCTTCATCCGTCGATATCTCCGCTTCACTGGGAGTAGAGAGTCGTCCATGTAGTCCAAAATGTAGGGTTTTGAAAGGGCTTTAATTTGGTACCAGTCCGAAGCCTGTATCTCTAACCGTTTAGGAGATATCGAAGGTTAAAGTTTTCCAACCATTTCTCCGTCGATATCTCCGCTTCCACTGGGAGTAGAGAGTCGTCCATGTAGTCCAAAATGTAGGGTTTTGAAAGGGCTTTAATTTGGTACCAGTCCGAAGCCTGTATCTCTAACCGTTTAGGAGATATCGAAGGTTAAAGTTTTCCAACCTTTCTCCGTCGATATCTCCGCTTCCACTGGGAGTAGAGAGTCGTCCATGTAGTCCAAAATGTAGGGTTTTGAAAGGGCTTTAATTTGGTACCAGTCCGAAGCCTGTATCTCTAACCGTTTAGGAGATATCGAAGGTTAAAGTTTTCAGCCTTTCTCATCGATATCCAGCCTTCATCCGTCGATATCTCCGCTTCTACTGGGAGTAGAGAGTCGTCCATGTAGTCCAAAATGTAGGGTTTTGAAAGGGCTTTAATTTGGTACCAGTCCGAAGCCTGTATCTCTAACCGTTTAGGAGATATCGAAGGTTAAAGTTTTCCAGCCTTTCTCATCGATATCCAGCTTCATCCGTCGATATCTCCGCTTCTACTGGGAGTAGAGAGTCGTCCATGTAGTCCAAAATGTAGGGTTTTGAAAGGGCTTTAATTTGGTACCAGTCCGAAGCCTGTATCTCTAACCGTTTAGGAGATATCGAAGGTTAAAGTTTAGCTTTCTCCATATCCAGCTTTCTCCGTCGATATCTCCGCTTCTACTGGGAGTAGAGAGTCGTCCATGTAGTCCAAAATGTAGGGTTTTGAAAGGGCTTTAATTTGGTACCAGTCCGAAGCCTGTATCTCTAACCGTTTAGGAGATATCGAAGGTTAAAGTTTTCCAACCTTTCTCCGTCGATATCTCCGCTTCCACTGGGAGTAGAGAGTCGTCCATGTAGTCCAAAATGTAGGGTTTTGAAAGGGCTTTAATTTGGTACCAGTCCGAAGCCTGTATCTCTAACCGTTTAGGAGATATCGAAGGTTAAAGTTTTCCAGCCTTTCTCCATCGATATCCAGCCTTCATCCGTCGATATCTCCGCTTCTACTGGGAGTAGAGAGTCGTCCATGTAGTCCAAAATGTAGGGTTTTGAAAGGGCTTTAATTTGGACCAGTCCGAAGCCTGTAT
>NW_020230451.1:0-57547 GCF_003227715.2 Harpegnathos saltator | reverse complement strand
TATCGTGTTGATATCGTCGAACGCATACTCGGGTCTATCGACGTCGTCCCGCTGTTGGATCAAGGTCTCTATCATCGCGTCGTGCTCGTCACCGTACGCTCCTTCGTATCTGGCCGTGAAATTGTCCATCGATTGGCCGTTTTCGACGCCGCGAAATTTGTTCAATACGCGAAATCCTCATTGAACGGTCGCGACGCCACCGTCGCTCGATTCATTCACGGGTGCATGATACAGCGACACCGTTACCATTCTCGATTCGCCGCGCGTATTGTCGACCAACACGTATCGAGTCCCGTCCAAAAGCACCACGGATGTGACTTTGGCTTCGTACCAAAGTGATCCACGTAAAACTCAGCGCCTGTCCTCTCGACCCCGGCCACCGAGGAAATGGTTTCGAGTTCGACAACGGCGTGGAAATCGAGGTTTCGATGTCGCGATTTCGCTGGTACCTAACACACCAACCCTCATTCCGAATGATCGTCCAAACGAGATATCAAATCGTACGCGATGCCATTTGCTGATATGGCACGAGTATGATGTTTAGTGGGATATCTCATGAACCACGGCGGCGTAGCTGGTGAATTCCACGATTCGTCGGGATCAACGGTGAATCGTAGAACATAACGGCCGAAACGCTCGATCGTCGTCAGCGATCCGGCCGATTCGCCGTGCGCGAAACTCTTGTTCCTCGTGGGCCGTTCGACGACTCGAGGATACGTCTCGAACGAATGAAACAGACACTCGGGCGGAATTTTGCAAAATGCTCGTCGTTCGGCCATTCGCGTTCGAGTGTATTCGCTCAAGTATCGAGACGCTGCGTTCTCGACGGCAATGTTCGCTCTCCGTTGCACCGTCGCGCACAGATGCTCTATGTGTCGCCATTTGTGAGCGATCAACGCCGGGTCGAAAGCGGAGCACACCACGCGCAATTCTCCGTAACGCAAATCGCTTCGCGCTCGATCGTCCATGACTCGAACGTACAGCAGAATAATACTGGCCAAATAAGCCAGACCTTCCTCATCCGTGGCGTCGATGAACACGGTAGCGGATATTGCCAGATCGCACGACAAGCGTATACGATCGACTGGTTTTTCCAGAGTTTTGTATCGATGTGACTGGTTGCTCTCCGTTTCGAATTCTTTGTACAATCGCCATATACGCGACAATACGGCGACTTCTCGATCTCGACGACGCGCCGTTCGCACAGCGAGAGACGAATTCGAGAACGCGCGATTGCCGTGTTGATCGTCGTTGGTCAATAGCATCTCGATCGATCCGTAAACTCCGGCTGTTGTTCCGTAGCGATCGTTGTTCGAACCGTTGATCAGAACCGAAGCGTTGAATTCCTTGGACACCAACACCTTGTCGTCCACGACCGCGTTTTCCGTCTCCGTGGATCGCTCGCAACGTCGAGAACCGGGCACTAAGTCTCGAAGTTCCTGCCACATTGCGACCAACGTGGGACCTATCTCGTTCGCGTTCACAGTCAAAACGGATCAGTCTCCGTCGATTAGACCGTAGTCCATGCGTGGATCAAATCGCGCAAATCTTACGCGATGGGCCAGCGAAACCGTGTTCGTGAACACGACGTTGTTTCTCACGATGATCGTTGCCCATATCGCGGACGGAGTCTTCGGCGAAACTTCGGGCGAATTTTTCGTCTCGGGTGACTCGTTCGGCGACCGATCCCACGACAGCGCCGATGGAACACCTGGTGTCGGTGTCAACGGGGTCTTTGCGCGCGGTGTCAACGGCATATGAACGGTCGCCAAATATAGCGCGTACGCGCAACCGATTAGACATATCGTCAACACGAGCAATATCATCGTTGCGCACGTTTTGTCTTATGAGAAACGACCTCGAATGGTCCGGCCGTTCGATCGTGCTTTATCGGCAAGTTGAGAACATTGGCACCGACCGCAATTCCCGCTCGATCGATTCCGCGTCGCATGTCCAATTCGTAGCGCAGCGACTCGACATGTCGACGGGCGCGTCGAGACAGATTCTTCGTTAACGATGCGAGAATCGCGATCGCTTCTAACGAGTCGCGATTATAGGTACGATTCGTTGAGAGCACCGATATCGATCGATCCGCTCGTACGCTGGTCAACACGCGCGTGATATCATCGACCATGTCGAGTCGACGCGTCGCAACGATCGAACGCGGAACGATGAGTGGGGGATGACACGAATAAAGAACGGATAAAAAGGACCATATCGCGTTGACGATCGACATGTTTTTGATCAACACGAGCGATGTCTTCGTGGCTAGTTCATTCGGTGAGTTTCTCGTTTCTGACGATCGTTATCGACCATCGACGAACTCGTTACTGCGCGACGTTCGACTGAAATTGCCATTGGTGTTAGTTTTCGCGACCGCGAGACGAGCGACCGAATGCAGCGAATCGCTGTGTCCTCGTATGCGCTCGTGGATCTCCGCGGTCATCGTTGACGACGTTCTGACCGCTCCTCTGTATTATGGCGACACTCGCATCGTGCGAGGTCTCGCCGCTGTCATACGAACGGTTCGCGAACAAGACGCTGTGATCGCGATAAGTCACTGCGTCACAGTGATCGACATCTCCGAGTTTTCGGGTCGTCCCATCATCGCTACCTCGGACCATCGACGGTCGGCCATTCCTCAACGAAGAAGACGCTAATACTGGCTGTTGCATCCTCGCGAACCTCTCGACGTCAACGACGATTGTCATCGTGGTCAAACATCGTTCCATCTCGGACCGACGGTCTCGTTCGCGACGACGAACACCGTACGCGCTGAAAATCCGTGCGACAACGGTGAATCGATCGCGATCGTTCACGCGTTCGATCTACGAGAGAAGAGCGACCTGTCGCTAAATCGAGATCACAGACATGTCCGTTACAACGAACGATGCGACAACCGCGTCATCGATGGCCGATCAACAACGACGATTTCCCGTTCGGATCACGCCACCGTTGTTCCAGGACCCAGCGCGCCGAAGCGTGTCCGCGGCGACAACCGAGATGATCAAATCTCGTCGTTGCGCGAACAGACGAGCCGTGTACTGCGACATCGCGGACTGGACAATCGCTGAAGTGAATAGCGAGAAACGAGCGTCTCGCCGTAAACGACGTCATCGCGACTCGATCGCCTCGACGAGATCCTCGAACGATTCGTCGTCTTGTTCGTCCCCTGGTGCCGATTGCGACAATGAAGCGAAATCGTTATCAACGCTGCGACAGCACTCGTCATCGTTCGTCGGAGAGCACGGACGACGCGTGAATTCGCCGACAACGGAAGAGAACATTGTCGCCGACGAGTACGTGTTCTCACCGACAGACTTGGAACTAGTGCGCGAATTGCGAGCGAGATGAACGAATCGTGCGACTCAACGTAGACGCGATGGATCGACAGATCGGCGAGTACGAGAAGGCGATCCGGCTGTCTCGCTTGTTCGTCCGACTGATGCTCACGCGCTCAACCGTGCCGGAGTATCGACGCGTCATCGATGGATTGATTCGCATGGTGAATTGACGCAACGTACCGTTGAGCGATCGTCATCATCGCATGTTGATTGTTTACGTCGATCACGTAAACCTGTACCGACGAATATGTCCGGAATTTTTGGATATTCTATTGGACGCTAACGTTATGGGCGGGAATACCGAATCGACACAGACACGTGTCGCGCATATCTCTTGTGTTGTTGCATCTGATCAACGCTATACCCTCGGTGACATTGTCACAATTTTACTTTTATGTGTTCGGCAAGAACTTTTGCTTCGGCGAAGTGTGCGAATTTTTCTCGCGGCCTGTAACGACATCGCGGATTCTCTCTTCGCTCTGCGCACGCGTTTCCTGCTCTATCGCTATCAACGTCTGGGCGATGGACGAGCCACTTCTATACTCGGCAAAATGTGTGTTTCGGAAATGGTGCTATTCTCGTTGCTACTGCGACGCGTGCCGTTGAACGATGGCTTGGAACTCATGTGCGTGTCGCACGAACGCTTGTTGCAAAATGGTGCGTGTGTGGCCGCTAATGTCCTCTACGAACATCTGTACACGCGTACAGACGTGTTGGAGATCGCGTTCGATTTCGCGCATCAGAGGGCAATCGCGCGACAACGAAACGCCGCGGGTCGAGATAACGCCGTGGCCAACGGTGCCGACAACGAATCGTTACATCCGCGACTGGACGCTCGAGATCTCTACAGCGAACTGTTGCAGTCTCGCGACGTGCTAGAGCTCGCGAATTTCCTGCACTGGCGTTACGACGGCACCTGTTACCTGGATCCGGCCAACGACGCACTAATGTTTTCGCGCAATTCCGACGTTTTCCCCAAATATCTCGCGGCAAAGTACATCTCTTTGGTGAACGAGCGATTGCGTAGCGACATCGACGAATCGCACAATCTCGCCCATGACGGACCGATAGATTTGCCGCAACCGTCGCACCTCAGTGCTCGCGATCGTCGATCGAAACGAACAGCACCGGTTGACAACAGCGGCGAAAATGAGGGCCCCATCGTAAAAAAAAAATTCAGCAATCACGCGTCATCGGCTGCCGCAGTCGCGTTTCGAACTAGTCTGAACGAAGCTATGGACATTGTCAGCAAAGCGTATCGAAGTAGCGCACTCGGCGGCATCGCGAACTCTCTCATCGGACACGGCAACGAGAACGCATCGCACGACAGCGGCCAGATCACGATGGTGTGCGGACAGGCCCTGGACAAATTTGTTCGCTATATGAACAAGCACACTTCGCATCATATCGTATTGAACCTGTATCTCAACAGATTCGAACTGAGCACACTAGCCGTTTCGCGCACGCTCACGATAAACTACGAGGACTGCAATCCGCCACAGAGGTATCGCTTCAACGAAGTGCTCGATCGACAATTGAATCGATTCATGCACCATGCCATCGAACCCGCGAACGATTACTTCGCGCTGGTGTGTTCGCGAGACACAATGAATCATTATTTGCACTCGTACGTGGTAGCGGAGCGAGCATCGAGCGAAACGTCCATGACGCAATCAGCGTCTTCCTCTCTGTCGCGATCGATCTCGGATAGCATCGAGACTGCAGAGACGCGTCGGAAAAACGCAGACGCGACTCTTGTTACGGTCACGGACGACCGCTCGAACGACAACGATAACGATGAGACAACCGCTCGCTCGTCGTCGATGTTGCGTCAGTTCGATCGTCCGTTCGTATGCGAAGTGGCCGATCTGATGAATCTGTTACCACGGGCACTGAGTCCGAACGATGCGCGAAAGGTTTTGCTAAACTCGCATCGTTTCGCACGAACGTTCGCGATCACGATGTTGAATCTGGCTCACGCTTTCGGTCATCATTTGCTGCGCGGTTCCGACAGCGTGCTACGAATTATGCTCGTATTATTGGAATCACCGTCACGCAACGTTAATGGCGCGACTGCGCAAATGATGCACGTGCTCTGCGCCCCGTTGGGCTGCAGATCCGTGCTCTCGGAAAGAGAGAACGAACGGAGCGACGGTGCACCGACGAACTTGGTCGAACGCTTGGCTCGGGATTCGTTCGCGGCGACTCGCGGCGTCTTGCGTCGTCAGCAATGCGACACCGTCGACTCCGCGTGCGACTTCGTTCTCGACGAATCGCGACGCTCGTTCTCCTTCACGGATCGAGGAAATCGCGAAACAGACGGGCGTTGCGATTCCATAGCGACAACCGCGACCACTGTCGATCGTCGTCTCACCGATCAGGAAGTGCTGTTGAACGAATTGCGAAAGTATCGTCGAAAATTGACGCTCGATATCAACGATAATGTTCGCGATGACGAATGCGAGACTACGATCGATTCGGATTCCACGAGAGGCACGAATCTACGGGACCTCGTGCCATCGTCCACGGAGTTTTTCGTCGTTCACCGTCGTTCGATGACACGAACGCAACAACGAAGAATCGTCGATCGATGCACGGCGCTCAACAGCGAAGACGACGACGATCGCGTCGGAAGTTTGGACGCTACTCGCAATTTCTGTGCGTCCTGGTGATTTGCGGGAGTTTGCGCGAGATCACGCTGACGATTCGAAACTCGCACTATGGATATCGTTGTAGCGCGGAAACAACAGCGATAGCGACAACGCGATGGTGAATATCGCGGCCGCGTATTTGTTTCTCTTGGTGCGAGAGAAAGAACGATGCGTCGCGTTCATTCGCCTCGATAACAATGAAACAGCGATCGAGCGAAACGACGTTTGGTCCGGTCTAACGGGCAGAGCGAATCATCGTGTAAACGCATTTGCTCAATTGACCGATCCTAGATGCGATCTGTTCGACGAGTGTTACGATTCTCTGTGTCGTATGTATCCCGAGCGAAACATACACTCGTACGATACCAATTCGCTGGCGAACGGTTTAGCGGCCTACGTGACGTCCGCACCAGAGGATCGCTACGTACCGAATGACATAGCGTACAGTATGAGCATTGCTATCGTGACTCTGCACATATTCGTTCGAGGCGACACCAACGTATTGTCGTTCTTTCTGCGATACGTTACGGCGATTCGATTTCCAGGCCAGTTTTTGAAAACTGTGCTACTGTTGCAAGGGACCAGCGACAGCGGCAAGAGCGAATTCGTGTCCGAGGTGCTGAGGCCGATATTCTCCAGTGTGCTCAGCGGCACTCTGAGCAACGCTACGCTGCGCCAGGGGATAAAGGACGAGGTGAAGACCGATCTGATGAGCATGATGCGCTCGCACGTTTGTCAAGCCGACGAGCCCGAACGAATGAGCGCGGAACTGTTCAAGAACCTAATATCCACCATGATGAAGAGCCGCTACTTTCATCAGCAGCAGACGCAGTATCTGCGCAATCTAGCCAAAATTGTTCTGACCGTGAACGACGCGATATCGCTGCGCAGCGACGCCGGTGTGATCACTCGACTGAAATTCTGTCTGCGAATGGTTCATCGTTTCAAAGCTCTGCACAGTCGTCAACACGACACCGCGGTGCATTTCGTCAAAACGAACGCCACACCGAGCGTGTCGTATCAGTTCGCCACTCGCTGTTTCGCCAAAGGAGTCAATTTCCCGGAATTTCGCACCGGACTGTTCCTCGCTATGGAGCACTACGGTATCGATACGTGCACGCACAACAATGCCACATAGGCGCTGTACGACGCTATAGGCGCGCGCCAGGCCGAAGTGGTATGTAACGGCGAACGAACCGAATTGAACGATGAATCCAGGGCGCATCTCGAATCAATGATGAACAGTTTGGCCCTGTTTCGTCGCATGGCGTTTCATCTGAGCGACCGTATCGGTGTAATGTACGCCAAAGCGAACAAACGTCGAACGACCAATGCTCGCTATCGTGACGACACGAGCGAATCATCAGCGCCGTTTTCGACATCATCCGAGGAAGAATTCGCATCGGACGAGGACGGATTCGACAGTGCGAACGCATCGAACGCACCGACGACGTCGCAAATTGACAGTGTTCTGCTCAGTTGTCTGCTAATGCCCGCTTTCAACGATCCGACGTCGCCGCGCGATCGCATCGACGAAACGGCGATGAAACGCGATGCCAAAATGCGCCGACGATCGGTGCGTATCTTTCCTGAAACAGCCGGCGAAAAATTGGAAGATCCGGTGCTGATCGACGAACTGCCGGACGCCATGGTGCGAAATGCTCGAAATCTGCACGTGATGATCGATCCGTTCGAGTCCCTGCGGTACCGTATTCGCGAGGAATCCACCGTCACGATGCGCGATAGCGATCTGTATCGGTTTCTGCGTGAATTCGTCGAGGAAACCGGACACATTGTGTCGCGAAAAAATTTCCGCGATATGGTCGTCAAGATTAAGAAACGCATCAAAACGGACTACCCGAACGCGTTCGACAACAAGACGCAGGTGTTTCATCTAGTATTCTCGCCGCGTTGACGCGCTCCCCGACGACGCTGAGACATCGTCGAAACGCGACACGAACTGCTTGCGATATGCCGTCGTTGTTCGCCAGTGATTCGATCGACATCGAAGGCAACACCCAACATCGGACCGAGGACGCGCTTACCGCTCAATTGATGCGCGAGGGTTACGACGTGCAAAACGCTGTGGACGCGCTGAATATGTTGCGCCACGGTACCGTGTTCGCCGATACCAACGCGACCGCAACACCGCCGACTGCGACGTATCAACATCAAGACAGCGTCCAACAAACATCATCGCAGCGAAGACAACTGCGGTCCAACAACGCAGCGATCAATATCACCGCGATCGACGACTACGACAACGGGACCAATTCGTTCGTAGCGAAACAAGCGCTCGTAACGACAAATGGCGCAATGCTCTCACGTTCAACGTCCTTTCACAGTTTCGTCAAACTGATGAACGCGTACAACGTGCTACCGCTCGAATTTCAATCCCAATCGTCCGAACAGTTACGCCGTGCTCTGACCGCCGAACAAGCCAATTTGTGCTCGGGACAGACGCTCGTTAGGCGCAATGTGCACGATCAATTTCATATGATATGTCAGGGCGCTGATATCAATCCGAAATGTGCGAAACGCCGTTTATTGACGACACTGAACGTGTTCGACGCATTTCGCAACGTGACCGACAAATTGATGCTGCGATTCGTGGACTATTGGTACTCGTATGTCGACGACGCGACGTGCTCTCTTCGCAACCTGAACGTAACCGACTTCACGAACGTGATTCGCAATCTAAGAGTGGATGCGCCGCTGGGTCACGCGTGCTACATGTGCATGACTCAATTTTTGCGTATCAACAGCATCGGAAAACTCTGTCCGAAGCTGCATCAGACGCAATCGTCGCGACTCTACGAGTCGAAAGAATTCACGGAAATGCCATCGACGACCGCGAAGAGAAGCACGGAACGCGTCGACGAACGTAACGGAACGTCATCGAAGAGAAGAAGACCAAGTGCTACAGCAGTGTCTTCGTCCGTCGTCGCACCGATGAACGAATCAGTCAACAACGCGAGATTCTCGCGCGCTAAAACCGGGATCGGTGCAGCTCGCAAGAAGATTTCAACTACCAACGAACAACATCGAAGATCGTTATCGATCACCTCCTCGCGCTCCTCTCAACAACGATCGCCCGCGCAACACCAGCACCGTTCTCCGCAGCGAAACCCCGATCTCGTGTCCGATACCAATGAATCGGATCGTGACGAATACGACGATGCGTACGATAGCGCGGTGAACGACGACTACGTGATAAATGCTGATCCTCGACGCGATCGTCGGAAAAAAAACTGACACTGGTGTACAAACGCGCTGTCGCGTACGACTTTCCTCTGTTAACTGAGATAACGAGAGATGTTTAATTTTTTGCGCGTTAACTTTCATTCGATTGTTTCGAGGGCACGCGACGAACTCGCTCTCCGCGACCTGCGTCATCCGATCGAAGTCAATCCGTGCGCGGGAACACTAGGGTGTATCGTGCCGCGTATCAGTGATATCGAGCGATACTCTCGATGCGGAATGTTTCAATTGGATATCGATTCGACTAATATGGTATACTATCATCCGGACTTCGAGGCAGTATTACGCAATAACGGTCGTTACTTGAAACTCCAAATAACGAATCGAGTGCACAAGCAAGAATGTTCGATATCGCCCGATTGGTTGACATGCGATCACACGACGCTAGCGTTGCGTTTCGTGTCGGGCGTGTTACGAGTAGCGTATTCGTGTTGTTGATTTAGGATACGGGAGCGGTCTTTGTCGAGGTACTAGCAGAGTTTTGTCATAGTACGTAGAACACTACGCGTACGACACGAAGTGCGCCTGAGCGTTTATTTTTGATAATAGAAAGATGCTAGGGAAAAAAACGAAGCGATAAATGATCATTGTTACCGTCTACAGGTTGCGTGAAAAATTCGCGTAGCGCGATGCACAAACGATGTAAATTTTATCGTCGACCAATAATAAATACAAATATGGGTCTGGGAAAAAAGTTCGTGACGTTTTTAATCCCTATTGTCCATTACGCAACAAACGCGCCTGATCGTTTCCGCTCGACAACTTCGGTTACGTCTCGTACAGCGCGTAATACGAGTAGCGTATTCGCAGAGTTTTTTTGCGGAATTCGTTCGTATATTAGATATGGAAAAAAGTTCGTGCGTATTTGCGCTCGTTCGTTTCCGCTCGATAACTTCGGTTGCGTCTCGTACCGTGCGTGATACGAAACGCGCACGATCACTCGTATATTGGGTCTAGAAAAAAGTTCGCGCGTTTTCGCGCCCGATCGTTTCCGCTCGACAACTTCGGTTGCGTCTCGTGCCGCGCGTAATACGAGTAGCGTATTCGCAGAGATTTTTGCGGAATTCGTTCGTATATTGGGTCTGGAAAAAAGTTCGTGCGTTTTTGCGCCTCGTCGTTTCCATTCGACAACTTCGGTTGCGTCTCGTGTCGCGCGTGATACGAGTAGCGTATTCGCAGAGTTTTTTTGCGGAATTCGTTCGTATATTAGGCTGGAAAAAAAGTTCGTGCTTTTTGCACCCGATCGTTTCCGCTCGACTGCGCCATGCATAACTGAACGCGTGCCAAACGCACAGCTATCACATATAAGCAAGGTGTGGACCTGTGACCGGAGAATCCCAATGATAGCGCGCTCATTAATAATAATAGAATGTACTCACCGAAGATGCGAATACTTCTATAATTTAAACATCTTCGCCATCCTTTTCGCACTTGACGTGTTCATTCGCGTCGGATTGCTCATTGTCCTCTTCGCGATCGCTGTGATCGATGATCGTTTGGCGCGCACTTCGCGGTTCAAATAAATATGACATAAAAAAAGCAGTCTCCATACGTTTGGAAAGCCATTCGTTATTTTTTATTTATACGATAACTTGATTGTCCATCCAATGCGATCTTGAGATATAGCTACTCGCGAACGTTTGCGTTCGTATAAATGGTTCCGTATAAATGGTTACACTGTTGAAAGCGCTTACTACACCGTTGCTTGGTAACTGCACGTTCAAGCGTCGTTTTCTTTTCAATACCGGTAGTAGATCGTTCTTGATTGTGATATTATCGAAAGTCGTACTCAGCGAAGATCGAATAATTTCTGGTCGCGACTGTAATAAAAAAAGATATTAACATCGCTGATTCGAATACAAAAAACATAGTGTATTTAAGAATTATAATATCAGGTGTAGTAAAAAGAAATCCATTATTTTTCCAATAGATGGCTTTAGTTATCTGCATCTGGCGTTGTATAAGTCCGATCGGATTCCACTAGATGGCGTTAGAAAGATGAGATTTCGTACTAAAAATCTTTTCTGACAAATTTGTGATTAGTTGACTCAGTTTTTGTTTGAGCGCGCGTCAAAGATGCACACTAGCAAAGAGAAAATACGCTATATTTTACAGTTTTTTCTTCGATAGAGGCGAAAACGCAAGCCAGGCGGCTGAAAATGTGAATAGTGTTTATGGTCCTGATACTGTAACAGCCAATCACGCGCAATTCTGGTTTCGTCGATTCCGTTCCGGTAATTTCGATGTCAAAGATGCACCACGCATTGGAAGGGCAATTGTCAAAAATATCGATAATATTATGGACACTGTCGAGTCCGACCGCCATGTAAGCACTGTTTCGATTGCCTAAGAGCTAAAGATTGCACAAAAAACCGTTTGGAACCATTTGAATAAGGCTGAATACAAAAAGAAGCTCGATGTATGGGTGCCACACGAGTTAACGCAAAAAAATCTCATGGACCGAATTTCCATCTGCGAATCGCTGCTGAATCGCAATAAAATCGACCCATTTCTGAAGCGGTTGGTCACTGGTGATAAAAAGTGGATCACTTACGACAACGTCAAGCGAAAACGGTCGTGATTGGGAAAATCGACTGTCTCATTTTTTTGCCAATAGGGACGAGGGCTTCTATGAGAGAGGCATAATGAAGTTACCTTCAAAATGGCAACAAGTTATCGAACAAAACGGCGCATATTTGACCTAAATCGGATCATTCTAACTATGGTAATTAAAGCCTTCAATTTCATGCAAAAATAATGGATTTCTTTTTACTACACCTGATACATTCAAATTACAAAAAAACTAATTATATGAAAGAATATTACGAATAACTAAAAATCATATAAGTCAGTGTTGTAATAAATAATGATAAATTTTGTAAAAAAATAATGTTATTGACATTTTTTTGTAGTTAGTTTTTTTCTTGAAATTTCTTTAATACTAACCTTGAAAAAAGATATCTTTTTTTAAAATATTGAACACTATTAATAAAAGTGTTAATTTTTTATAACACGATATAATGTTTACTTATAAAATTATTTTATGTGCATTATAATAACAAGTAAAATAATCATATAACTCAGTGTTATAATAAATGGATACCCGAATATTTTATTACATCTTTTCCTACCAATTAATTTAAACAACTTTTGTCTGAAACATTATTTTATTTAACTAATATTTTGTCTAATTTTACGTAGCAAACGCGCCTGATCGTTTTCCTCTCGACTGCGTTACGCAATAAACGCGCTCGATCGTATCTGCTCGACTGCGTTACGCAATAAATGCGCTCGATCGTTTCTGCTCGATTGCGTTACGCAACAAAACGCTTCAGATACCGTATACGCTTCGTTGACTCCGTTTTGGATCAACAAGCTAATGAAATCTAGCGTTGCGCAACAAACGCGCTCGATCGTTTCTGCTCGACCTTAATACGCAACAAACGCTTCAAATGTTGTATACACTTCGTTGACTCCGTTTAGGATCAACAAGCTAATGAAATCTAGCGTTACGCAACAAACGCGTCCGATCGTTTTCGTTCCACCGTACCGCGCGTAACGATCACGCTCCATCGAATCCGTCTCAGAGCAACGCGAATCAAATGTCATTCACGCGCCGTCGATTCTGATTTGGAGCAACACGAGCCACATGTCGTTCGCGCTTCGTTGGCGAAGCGTGAATGCTAATAGAATCTAATGTTACGTAGCAAAACGCAATTGCGTCGTTTGCGTCCGATCGCATCATGCGTAGCGTTCATTTCATGTCTTATCGATAGCATAATCGTTCGTATATTTAGGCCACATGAATAACGAAAGTCCTCCTGTTTCAATAACCCTGGTAACAGATCTATAAAAATGACAATCAAAGCTCCGCGCCTTCAGAGTATCATAGATCATCAAACTAGTTTATTTCTTCAAGCGTCAAATAAACGATGAAGGTTCAAGTAAGTACAAATAAATTGGTAAAAGATTGACTATTTTATAACAAAATATCACTTTGATTTTTTGTTCGTAGCATTTCATGAACGAGGAAAACGATATGTTTTCTACGTTGGGTTTTTCAGCACCGGACGATTCGGTGCTTGTTGCACACCCTGTAATAAATTCGATCAACGACAGCAGATTACGTAATCGGTTCGGAGATTTCAAATGCGATAAGAACAACAATGAGCACGAAAAGAGCTGTCACGTAAACGACACCGATCGCACTGATCGCGAAGAGGAGAATAATCAATTCGACGCGAATGGCTACGTCGAGTGCAAAGAGGACGGTGAAGATGTTCAAATTATAGAAGAAATACTTGCATTTTCGGTGAGTACTTTCGTTCAATTATATCAGGTGTAGTAAAAAGAAATCTATTATTTTTTGCATGAAATTGGAGGCTTTAATTACCATTACCAGTTAGAATGATCCGATTTAGGTCAAACATGCGCCGTTTTGTTCGATAACTTGTTGCCATTTTGAAGGTAATTTCATTATGCCTCTCTCATAGAATCCATCGTCCCTATATCAGGTGTAGTAAAAAGAAATCCATTATTTTTGCATGAAATTAAAGGCTTTAATTAGTTAGAATCATAGTTAATTAGTTAGATCATAGTTAGAATGATCCGATTTAGGTCAAATATGCGCGGTTTTATTCGAGAACTTGTTTCCATTTTGAAGGTAATTTCATTATGCCTCTCTCATAGAAGCCCTCGTCCCTATTGGCAAAAAATCGCGACAGTCGATTTTCCCAACCACGACCGTTTTCGCTTGACGTTGTCGTAAGTGATCCACTTTTCATCACCAGTGACCAACCGCTCCAGAAATGGGTCGATTTTATTGCGATTCAGCAACGATTCGCAGATGGAAATTCGATCTATGAGGATTTTTGCGTTAACTCGTGTGGCACCCATACATCGAGCTTCTTTTTGTATCCAGCCTTATTCAAATGGTTCCAAACAGTTTTTTGTGCAATCTTTAGCTCTTGGGCAATCGAAACAGTGCTTACATAACGGTCGGACTCGACAGTGTCCATAATATTATCGATATTTTTGACAATTGCCCTTCCAGTGCGTGGTGCATCTTTGACATCGAAATTACCGGAACGGAATCGACGAAACCAAAATTGCGCGTGATTGGCTGTTACAGTATCAGGACCATAAACACTATTCACATTTTCAGCCGCCTGGCTTGCGTTTTCGCCTCTATCGAAGAAAAAACTGTAAAATATAGCGTATTTTCTCTTTGCTAGTGTGCATCTTTGACGCGCGCTCAAACAAAAACTGAGTCAACTAATCACAGAACTGTCAGAAAAGTTTTTTTAATACGAAATCTCACCTTTCTAACGCCATCTTGTGGAACCTGATCGGACTTATACAACGCCAGATGCAGATAACTAAAGCCATCTATTGGAAAAATAATGGATTTCTTTTTACTACACCTGATACGAACGAATTCTGCAAAAATCTCTGCGAATACGCTACTCGTATCACGCGCGGTACGAGACGCAACCGATGTTGTCGAGCGGAAACGATCGGGCGCGAAAACGCACGAATTTTTTTTCCAGACCCAATATACGAATTATCGTGCGCGTATCGTACCACGAGCGCCACGAGAGGCAACCAAGGTTGTCGAGCGGAAGCGATCGGGTGCGAAAACGCACGAACTTTTTTTTCCAGACCCAATATACGAACGAATTCCGCAAAAAATCTCTGTGAATACGCTACTCGTATCACGCGTGGCACGAGACGCAACCGAAGTTGTCGTGCGAAAAGGAACGGGCGCACGGGGTAATACGCGTGTCGTTTTCGATTGAAGCGAAAATGGGATCGTGTAAACTATGTTCGAAAGGAAAAAAAACATTCGTTGTCGAAAAAACATTTTATTGCTCTACATTCAATGCGCAATATGATCGTCGTGAGATCGCGCTCGCACGTTCGATTCTTCGACCGCGGTCGGTCGCTGTTCCTCACGATCGAATCGTTCGATCTCACCTCTGTCACCGGCAGCGGCTCACTCAAGTGCCATATCGTATACAACGGCGCAACGCAACAACCAGGAGGCATGCGTGATAGCGGGCTCGTCCGAACGAGACCAGTTGGACAACGATACGCCGCAATGGTAACACAGGGTCACCGTGTCCACTGTAGAAGAGACCGGCTCGAGCCATGAGTTGAGTGTGTTCAGTAGTCATCCAGTGAGCGTGATGTACGAGGATGTCGTCGAACGTGGACACGCGCCGCTCAAACAGCGCGTAACCGCCGTGTGGAGGAGGCATGACGCTCGATACCGGAGGACCGTCCAATAACACCTTCGTCCAAATGTTAAGTTCCATTAGGGACTGTTGCGCGCACAATACAATATCGGGCAGAATGTGCGAAGTCGTCATAGATTTTTTTGTGATCAAATTCGTAGACTACGAATCGGCGCGAAAACGTGTCGTCGCAGAGGTCTCCTGGTCGACACTGATTCATCGTCGCGCTCGAGCGTCGACTCGAGAGGCGACTAGCGCGTTATCTGCGATAACGCGATGATAGAAGCATAGCCGTAGGTGAAGGTACTGCTCGATCGAACAGCGCGCCGTACGATTGAACGTATCCGACTCCCGCATCTCCGAGATCGGCGCTTTTGTGTTCCACACCGCACATTCGCAGAACGCCCGTCAATTTTCGAGCCTGTGAAATCATCATCCACAGCTCCAGACACGCCGTTCCGTTCCCCAGCGCGCTGTGCAACGTACGACGATCGAAAGCATCCTCGCGCGCAGTGCGATCGTTCGGTACGCATGTGCGCAATCTTTCGTCGTAACGAGCCATATCGCCACACTCGCATTTATTCTCTTCGAAATTCGGCGTAATCGACTCATCCGCGTGCGGAATGAGAGAAGCGCACGTGTTGCGCAGTAGGAACAAACGATCGAAAGGCGCAGTCACGTACTCATTGTTGCGTTCGTCCCGTACAGACGGAGGACACACGAATCGAAACCCTCCGCCACCGTCACCATTCGGATTGTCAGGCAACAGCTCGTGAATCGAGTCGAACGCGAGCGTAGAATCGATGTGACCGTGCCAGATTTTGCCGGTGGCTCGATCGAGCAACTGACCGTTGCAAACGACGATTCGATTACCGCCCTCGCCAGCGAACGCTCGCGTTTGAGACAAACATCGCCAGCCGTCGGAGCCGTAAACCGTCAGACTCGTGTTCTCGTTGCAGATGGCAGCGTCGGTCGGCATGCAGTAACCGCCCACGCGACCGCGTCGTCCGTTTAGAAACACGCCCAGTCGATCGTAGTAACGGTACTCCACACCGTCGGTCACGCCGCAGTACGTTCTGCAGTCCACGTATACGTTCGTCGACGCGACGAACGAGCCGTGCGTCAGACACTCGGTACGTCGCAAAAATGGGTCTCTCTCGGTCGAACCGTCGCCGTCAACGACGTCCTCGCCGTCGCGGTCATTCGCGTCGACGGAACGTCGTCGCCGATGCAGTTTGGCGCCGACGAAGCGTACTCGCGGCAACGAATCGATACCGACGCCCATGCAACGCCGCAATCGTCGAGCTCGATCCAATCGGGCGGATCGATTGCGCCGATCGGACTCGTCCGTTGCGTGGTCAACGCCCCCGTCCTCCTCGTACCAATCCGCGAGATCTTGCTCGATCGCGTCGATGCGCGGACGATGAAACATCTCGAAGTACAACTATCGCGCAATACAGTACAACGCGGTGAAGCAAATCATCGCCAGAATCAATCGGAGGATCGAAACACCGCCGTCTCTCTTCATTCGTCCTCGTCACCGACGCGCGCACGGTTCGCGTCGTGCGAACTTTGCGCCATTCGGGGTATACGGAGCGTGATTGCGAACCGCCCTGTATTATTAGTATATGATATGTTATCAGAATTTACAATAATATTATCCTCCTTTACTATAATAATAGATGCTGCATTGGGTGAAGCTCTTTCCAATAAAACATTATTTTCACTATTATATACATCTTTACTAATAATTTGATTCCTTTGTCTGTTTGATAAATACTTAACATCTTTAGGCATAACGGATGTAGAATACGACTTTTGCCTAAACAAAGATTACAGAAATGTGCACTCATTACATATGTCTATCAGAACTTGAAGAAGTCTTAAAAATTTAATATAGTTTAGTACATTAAGGCCTGATTGCACCAACATTATTTTGACTTTAAGCTAGACTTTAATGTGTGTTTGTCTTTAGTCATTTTGATTGAAAGATAAAAATATGTACATGTTTAAGTTTCGCTTATAACCCAAAAAAATGTAGGTGCAACCGGACCTAATACTATTAGTTTACTAGTACATTAATATTATTATTGTTGCATTCATCAATATTGTTTTCTTTTTCAGATTTCTTTTATGTGAGAAATTAACACTGATCTTCTAAGATGTAAATAATATGACAAAAATCTATAGACGGCACTCTGAATTTTTGTTTTCTTTCAAAGTTTTTTTTTATTTTTTTACAGAATAAATATTTATAGAATACATTTTATAGAATAAATTTATGGATTAACAGATTTAATGCGATGGAGATGTAGAAAACACGGCATTAAAGACAATTTTAAAGCAATATTAAATATGAAGAAAATATGAGATGTTATGATATAAAATGTTAATAAATTTTGTTAACTATTATGCATTAAAGTATTGTTAAAAAAAATAATATACAAGTTATGAGAACAATGTTAAATAATATTTTGAAAGTATTTTACTGTACACACATTCATACACGCATATATGGACAGAGTGTCCAGTAACTCGCGAACCAACCAACAATCTACCAACATAATAATACCAACATAAATAATCTACCAACATGTAGATTAAATAAAATTGAAGAAAAAATTTCTTTATTTAACTTCTCTTTTATGAACAATCATACGAACGCCATAATAGATGAGTTGTGATAGCGACGTCTGCTTATATATCAGGTTGAACTAAAGAAAAAAATCCTTTCATTTTCCTAATAACCACATCGATTTTTATTTATTAATTAAAAAAGATTGATACATTATTTATACAATTTTAATCCCACAATCATATACTAATGTTTAATATATAGTACGTAATCATTAAAAAATCTTCTGTGATTGATAACTACAAATTTTGTGGTTGTTCGCAAAATGATAGAGGAATCTTTTGATCAGTTTTATCAAATCTATCTGTACACAGCAACTTTCTCTAATTACTGAACAACCTGTGTATGTGTGTGTGTGCGTGTATGTCTCACACAGCAGAAATGTGCAAAATATATCACAGGGATATCCTGATGTTTTATATTATCTCATTTGCACCATTTATACCATTTCAGCCATGTGTGTCACTTCCCTTATTTTCTTTTAAATCTTTCGCCTTACTAAAAAGATGAGTCTACCATATACTAAAATGACAGATTCTGAAAAGATTAGCAAAGGCCTTTATGCAAGGGAGAATGTATCATGAATAAAAAGTGGAAGACTCATAGCATATGCTATTTTATTGCGTAACAAGAGAAACAAGATCAGCCCTACATAATGCGATACCACATGCTATCATTCTTCTGCTTCTGATTTATGATATATCCTCCCTTGTATAGAAGCCTTTGCCAATCTTTTCAAAATCTGTCATATTAGTATATGGTAGACTTATCGATTTAGTAAGATGAGGATTTAAAGATATATGCTTTTATAAATATTGTACACAAGATAGGACTTGTACACAAAATAACTCCTATCTTGTGAACAATAATTGTAAAAGAATTTGTCTTTAAATCTTCGCCTTAATAAAGCGATGAGTCTATCATATATTAAAATGACAGGTTCTTGCAACAGGCCCTTATGCAAGGAAGAATGTATCATGAATCAAAAGCGGAAGAATCATAGCATATACAATTTTATTGTATAACAAGAGGAACAAGATTGGTTCTACATAATGAGATAGCACATGCTATCATTCTTCTGCTTCTGATTCATGATACATCCTCCCTTGCGTAGGAGCCTTCACTACTTTTTTCAGAATCTATCATTTTAGTATGTGGTAGACTCATCTTTCTAGTACGGCAAAGATTTATTTTTTGTCTATTATTAGAAAAGCTAGGGAATGCATTTGTAATTATAGAAAAGACGGCCCTCACCTCCGTAACAGATTTCCTAACCTAAATTATATCGTCAACTGTAACAATTATCTTGCTCCATAAAGTAGAACGACGATTTTTTCAAGTACAAAACTTGTTTGTCTTGCAAAAACGATTAATTGTTTTCTTGTCGAAATCAGAGGTGAGGGGTGGAAGTCTTTTATATAATTATCACATCATTTAATGATAGTGTCTATTTATGCAATAATATTCAAAATCATAAACCACAATTATCTGCAAGTATCATTATGTATATAATTACAAATTGCAGCATTCTCCATATTGCATTCTGGTAATTAATATTTGCTTATAAATTTTTGCAAAATTTGTTTTAACAATTTGACCAAAGGTGCACCGTAAACATGAGTAAACAATATAAATATCTGTAATAACTATATTTACAAATATTTACATCATTTAATGATATAAATATAACGTACCTTTGGTCAAACTATTAAAACAGCTTTCACTGAATAAGCAATTTTCCGAACAGCGATTTAGCAACATATGAAAAAAATATTAGCCAAAAATTAAGTAAAAATTCTAGTTTGCATTACATGTAAAAAATTTGTAATATATGTCAACTGATTATTTAAAGATGATATAGATTACCTTATAAATAACGTCGTTCAATATTCACTACTGCTTGATTCCTTCCTGAGATAGATGGGCTATACAACAAAGACGCTGCACGCCGGTTATCTCTGGACTAGCACAAGTCTGTTCTTTGTAGGTACACTAAATTAGGTACGCAAAATTTGTACACACCGGCGCACCTATAAAGAACAGACCACATCGTTTTTCGGACGATACTAATAGTTATATAATATTAAAATGATATTAATGTAGCATTTGTTATATATAACGTGTAATAACGTTATATATAACGTGTATTGCAATATATAACGTGTAATATTTCTATTATATCGCTGTTATACAATTATAACCAATAAATAACAGACAAATATAACAGTTATAAAATACAGTTATATTGTAGTTACAAAAGAAAATTATGTAACATCAATATTAATAATGTATAACTTCTGTTATATTGCATGTTACTTCTAGGTTATATAATAGTTATATTCGGTGTTTGCTGGGATGTTGACAATTTTTTTAATAAGTTGAACGAAGTTTTGAAAAGGAATTCTTCCTTTATGAATGGATCCAGACTTTACAATATGAACGAAACTAGCACTAGCACAGTGCAAAATACCCGAAAAATTGTCTCTTTTAAAGGTGTAAAGCAAGTGCATCAAGTGAAGAGTGCGGAGAGAGGTACTTCAGTAACAACCTGCTGCTTTACTAGCGCTCATGGAGTGGTAATACCTCCAGTTATGATTTTCCCTCGCAAATATTATAAGAGTAATATGGCACTGAATGTTTTCCCTGGAACACTTGGACTAGCCAATAGCAAAGGCTATATGACAAAAGAGACCTTCGTTGATGTTATGAAACATTTTGTAAAGTGTTCAAATTCTTCTAAAGAAAATTCTACGCTTCTTTTAATTGACAATGTTGAAACTCATTTATCAGTTAACGCTATAAATTTTACCCGGGAAAATGGAGTAACGCTTTTTACTTTTCCTCCCCATTACACACAAACTCCAACCGTTAGACGTCGGAATTTTTGGTCCTTTTAAGTCATATTATGATAATGCTATAAATAATTTGATGATGAACAACCCTGGTGTCCCTGTAACTATTTATCATGTAGCAGGATTTGTGCGAGAAGCTCTAATTAAGGCAGCTATTCCAGTAAACATTATTGCCAGTTTTGAGAAGCCAGGCATATATCTTTTCAGCCGATCTGTATTTCAAGATGCAGATTACATCATGTCTACAGTAACGGAACAGCTGGATCCAAATGAGAGAGCTAACAATCCAAATGGATCCGAAAACCTGAGAGAGACAGTAACCACCTCAGCATCAAAAACTTCATTGACAGTAATAGCTACGGCCATAACCAATACTAATGACTCATTCATAAGTCCATCAGATTTCAAAAGTTATCCTAAAGTACAGCCTAAACAGAATACGAGAAAACCCAGAAGGAAGGGTAAATGTATGATTGTCACAGATAGTCCAGAGAAGAATGAAATACAGGAACGTGAAACACAACAGATAGAGAAAAAACAGAAATCTGAAAAAAGGAAAAGACAGCGAAAAAGTAATAAGAATAATTCAGAAACAGTTTAAACAAAAAAAAGAAAATAAAAAAAGAAGAGAGTACAGAGAGTTTAAGATTTTGATAAGACGTCAAATGATCTAAACTTTGATATCGATTCGTCGTGAGAGAAGAAGAATTAAATTTGAGGAGGTTAACGCGACATGGGAGGAGGATGATATTACGATAATTCTATATTTGTTCTCTTCGGTATCTCTACATAAGTATAGTAAGTAATTTTATGTTCATTCCTTTCGTTATAATAAGCAATTTTATGTTCGTTTCTTATGTCATGTTTGTAGTAGTAAATTTAATTGTGCAAACAAACAGCCAAAGATTTAATGTTTTTATTTTATTTATGGTTTTTATTTTTTTAGAAGTGTGGAAGTAGTTACAGTTAAAGAATAATTGTGATTTTTAGCAACAAATACTAGTCTATGGCTGTTAATGTGTGCTATGTCCTCTTGACTGAAATTAGAAATTTATTCTTGAAAGGCAGTATTCTGTTTCGTAATAATTTTATGTCTGTTCTTTTCGTTATCTCTGTATAAGTATAATAAATAATTTTATGTTCATGCCCTTTTTGTTATAATTATAATATTCAACTTTATGTTCGTTCTTTCGTCATGTCTGTATTAGTAAGTTTATGCAAAGTCTATGCAAAGTCTATGCAAAGAGCAGCCAAACAGATTTAATATTGTTTATATTTTATTTATGTTTTATACTTTCTAGAATAAATTTTATTTTACATATGTAATCATTTTATTTAAATACTCTTTGCCTGACACTTGAAGCATTTATTCTTTACATGTATATGTAATAATACTTGAGGAGTTAAAAACTATTTTTTCATGATTGTCACTATTTGCCTCTTAGGATGTCACTACTACATGGGCTAAAAAGTCTTTGGCCTGACATATAGATGGCGCCACAAACTAAAAATCCTTATATTTCCTATAGAGTACCAACCTTAACTTAGATGCTGTAAAAATTTCATGATATTTCGTTGACTCGTGTACAAGTCATAGCTTTCGAAGTGACGTTACCTCTGAATTTATCTTTACTATGGAAAAAAATGAATTTCGTGTTTTGATTAAACATTGCTTCCTGATGGGAAAAAAACACTATTGAAGCAAAGGCATGGCTTGATAAATGTTATGGCACATCTGCCCCACCGAATTCAACCATCAAATATTGGTTTGCTGAGTTTCGTCGTAACCGTACGAGCACAAATGATGCACCACGTTCAGGAAGGCCAAATGAGGCAGTTACTCCAGAAAACATCCAGAAAATCAGTGAAATCGTGTTGAATGACCGCAAAATGAAATTGAGTGAGCTAGCTAACATCATAGGCATCTCAAAGGAACGCGTTGGTCATATCATTCATGAATATTTACACATGAAAGAGCTTTGCGCGCGTTGGGTGCCGTGTTTTTTGACAATTGAGCAAAAAGCGGAACGTGTTCGACTTTCAAAGCAAAATCTGGCCCTGTTTAACCGCAATAAGAAGGAGTTTTTGTGTCGATTGGTCACAATGGATGAAACATGGATCCATTACTACACACCGTAGTCCAATCGGCAGTCAGCGGAGCCTGGTGAAAGCCGTCCGAAACGCCCAAAGACACAACAATCAGCCGGCAAGGTTTTGGCCAGTATTTTTTGGGATGCGCATAACATAATATTCATTGATTATCTTGAACATGGTAAAACTATCAATAAAGAATATTACTGTACATTACTGGATCGATTGGACGACGAGGTCAAGGTCAAACGGCCACATTTGGCAAAGAAAAAAATTTTGTTTCACCAAGACAATGCTCCAGCTCGGAACGACCGATAAATTAAAGAAATTGCGCTATGAATTGGTCCTGCATTCCCCGTATTCTCCAGACCTGGCTCCAGCGACTCTTTCCTTTTTCCCCGACTGAAGCAGTGGCTCGCTGGTAAAAGATTTTACTCGAATGAGGAGGTCAAGTTGGAAACAAATGCCTATTTTGAGGGACTTGACACCGAGCACTATAAGACCGGCATCGAAATGTTAGCGGACCGTTACACTAAGTGCATTACTCTAAATGGAGATTATGTCGAGGAATAAAACACTTTTTTTTATTAAAAAAATTATTTTTTCATTGTTAAGCCAAAGCCCATGTAGTATTTGCCCCAGGATGGGGAAAATAGTGACAAAATGCAGGTTGCGGTTTTTATGAAAATTTCGCCCTTATATCTGACTTATGGAACTTTTACTTCAGTTTTTCGTATAATTGAAGATAAGTATCTTCTTAGTAAAACAGCTGATCTTGATAACTTGAAACTAGTATGTACGGAGGAGAAAGAAAATTTGTCACTATTTGCCCCATCTTCCCTTACAGTCTGGTGAATAAGCCGCGTGGAATAACACTTCTCAGCGAAGTGCTTTTAACGTTTCCTTGACAGATTTTGTGACGTGAGGCCGAGCGTTGTCATGAAGCAAAATCATTTTATGCTGTCCCGTTTCATACTCTCGTCGTTTTTCGTGTAATGCTCGGTTCAAATGGATCATTTATTCTCTGTAGAGATCCCCTGTGACTGTTTAATCACTTTTCAATAGCTCATGGTACAGCACACCCTTCTGATCTCACCAAATACAGAGCATTGCCTTCTTTCCATGGATATTCCGTTTTGGCGTTGATATTGAGAGTTGGCCAGGGTCGCAAATAGTTTTTCGACGTTTGGGCTTGTCAAAATAAACCCATTTTTCATCCCCAGTGATGATACGATGTAAAAATCCCTTTCTTTGTTGCCTAGCAAGCAGAATTTCGCAGGTGGTTTTTTGCCTTTCAATGTCTCTTGGCTTCAGTTCAAGGGACCCATTTATCTTTCTTATAAACTTTTCCTAAGGCTTTCAACCGATCGGAAATGACAGATTAAGCACAATTTAATGCTTCTATAAGTTGCTTTTGCGTTTAACATGAGTCTTCGTCCACTAATGCTTGCAATTCTTCGTCTTCGAATACTCTTGGCCGTCCAGAACGCTCTTTGTCTTCTACATCAAAATCACCAATTTTAAAGCGTCGAAACCATTCTCTGCATGTTTTATTGGAAGGAACATCATCACCATAAACTTCTACAAGCATTCGATGAGCTTTAGCTGCAGTTTTCTTCCAATTAAAGCAAAAGATTAACACTTCGCGCAAATGACACTTATTTGGCTGAAATTTCGATATTTTCGATGCAGTGAAAAACAATGTTCTTGATGCAAACGTATATTTTTATGTACTGAATGTTATTGACAGGTATCAAAACAAGTTATTAAGCTTCGTTTAGACATTAGAGGTTAATGACAGTTCTAGCTATAGCTACTTGTCACTAAACGGACGGAACTTTCCGATTTACCTAATAGTAGCGTACTCATCTCCCTCGGACGCGAAGCTAAAATGACTGCATATTATGTACTACGAAAAATCCCAGCATTACAATCCAGTATTAAATTTAAGAGCTGCATCGGGCAGCCAAGGTTATTGTATACGTTATAATAGCAGATATAAGCCGGAAAGAGGGATTCGGTGCTCAAACGCATGTCCACGATGTCACGGCGCTCCAGCGTGCGAGAAATCAGGCGTAGAATTAATACGATATGCCGCGTGTCAATGTGAATTTTATGTATCGGTATGTTTCGAGCGTCATCGTGTGCAAAAATCGCTCCAAGGTGCTTCATTTTTGAGCATCTGTAATATCCTGAGAGTTTGCAGCGACTGTGGCCGTTTGCGAAACTTGAGGAACAATCACAATTGCAATGAGATCTTTTGTCGTGTTTGCAACTCGTTGCAACCAGTGAATCATCTATGCTATATGAAATCACTGCGATGCGACACTGGTTCATCCGACACGATGAATCAGCAGCGAGTAGGAAACGAAAACGTAGTTGATGACATTGACGAAGCGACAGAAACAAGGAGGCGCGTAAAAGGTCGCATCTCGTTTGTGTTCTATGATTTTGAGACGCGTCAAGACGATACGATCGAAGGCATAGAAAACGTTAAAACTCACGTTGTGACGCTCTTGCGCAGCAGATATGTGAAAGCTGTATGAATGTAGACGATATGGCATTGCGATGTCGTTGGTGCGGGATACGCGAATTTATATTTCGAGATAATCCGGTGAAACAATTCGTCGATTTAGTCACGAGATCGAGGAAGAGTTTCAAACATATTATCTGCATCGCACACAACGCGAGCGCATTTAATGCGCAATTTATCCTACGGTACTTGGTCGAGAGCGGTATTCGGGTAGAACCTAAACTTATTTTAAACAGTACGAAGATTATATTGTTAACCGTCGGGCAAACAAAATTTATCGACAATGTGAATTATATGCCTATGCGCTTGTCAGCATTAAAAACCTTCGGGTTAAAAGATACTGCTGGCAAAGGACTGTTTCCGCAATTATTTAACACCGTCGAAAATCAATATTATATCGGACTGATACCATATGCAAGATACTATTCTCCCGAAACGATGAGACCGCATGAGTGTGAACAGTTTTTAGAATGGTACGAGGATATGGTGCGCAAAAACATAGAATTTGATTTCCAACGGGAAATTGTGAGCTATTGCCGGAACGATGTCGACATTCTTCGACGGGCTTGTCTTGCGTTCCGTAAGATTTTCCTGGATCGTGGAAAAGTATGTCCGTTTGAAGAATGCACAACCATCGCCTCTACGTGCATGAAAGTTTTTCGTAAAAACTTTCTGCGTGAAAAGGAGATAGGTATTATTCCTTTGGGTGAGTATCGGTATGTTAACAATCAATCCTGCAAAGCGTTGAAATGGTTGTGAATAGAGCGCAAGCTCGGTCATAATATAACACATGCAGGTAGATTTCGCGAACACCGCATACTGGAAGGGCTGCTGGTCGATGGATATTGCGAGACAACAAACCCTGCGCAAAAACACTTGTTGCAATTTCACGGGTGTTTTTGGCATGAATGTCCCGTATGTTTCAGGGTGAATCGTGATAGCCTACTCTCGACTACCGTAAAGAGGAATATGATTGACTTGCAATACGAGTGTACACGCGTAACAACATCTCGTCTACAGAAGCTAGGTCACATCATAATGGAGAAGTGGGAGTGCGTCTTCGATCGGGAGTTGCAGGACAATCAACCAATGCGCGATTTCCTTGCGAATAACTCGATGTTAGAAACTGAGCTTCTCGATCCTCGCGAAGCATTCTTTGGTGATTGTACAGGGAACATCGTCACCCGGTACGATGTTACGGGTACGGAAAAGATACGTTACGTAGATGTATGGTCCTTATACCCGTTTGTGCTAAAGACGGGCTCTTTTCCGCTCGGTCACCCGGACATGTACGTGGGCGAAGAATGTTCCGCTTTGATTGGTATAGCCCCCGGTTTTGACTTTAGCAGAGTGGAGGAGGTCGTGCGGTGCAAGGTGCTCGCTCCGCGTGATTTCTTTTACCCTATATTTCCATTTCGCGTTCGCAGAAAATTATTGTTCGCCCTATGCCGTAGTTGCAACGAGACATTTTCTCAATTTCCGTGCACACACGACACACCGGCCAATCGAGAATTCGAGGGTACCTGGGTATCCTGTGAATTACGGAAGGCTATAGAGAAGGGCTATATCGTCAGGTCCGTGAGCGAGATATGGAAATACAAGATTTCACAATACGGCCCAAGTACTCGGCTGGAGGTATGTTCGCAGGATATATCAACTGCTTTCTGCAACTTAAGCAGGAGCGGATGGCCTACTGAATGCACCGGCGATGAAAAGGCCAAAGAGCGATACCTGCAGGAATACGAAAAAACAGAGGATATTGTTTTCGATAGAAACAACATCGCGATAAATTCGGGGTTGCGTTCGGTTGCAAAGCTTTATCTAAATTCGTTCTGGAGTAAATTCGGTCAGTGATCTAATCTGCCGAATACCGAGATCGTTAAGACACGCGAACATTTCATGTCGCTGCTCACGAGTCCCGAGTATGAAATCATAAATATATTGCCCGTGAATGATGAGGTTCTCTACGTTTCATGGTGATTACGACAAGAGGCGTTTGTTCCTTTTGCAATTACAAACGTCGTAATAGCGGCCTACATGACGGCACAGGCACGCTTGAAATTGTACGTTTATTTAGAAAAATTAGATCGTAGAATGTTATATTATGATATTAATTCATGTATATACTTGAGCACCGGTGACCCTAATAGGTACGGATAACTTTTTGGGCGATATGACGGATGAACTCGAAAGTTATGGTCAAGGTAGCTACATAGAGTCCTTTGTATCTGGAGGCCCAAAACTTTATGCCTATGTCGTTCGTATTCCACAAGGTAAAATCTATGAAATTTACAAAGTAAAGAGGATAACCTTGAACTTGAAGACTTCGAAATATATTAATTTTAGTAGTATAAAAAATGTATTAATCACCAATAAAATACTTATTGATGAGAACGAGGAGGATAAGAAGGATGCGAGGAAAACTTCGATAAATCTACGTTTCAGAGTGATTCAACATACAGCGTTTTACGACATTGTAACGAGAGACGAGAACAAGTCATGCGTGCCGGTGCTACTAAAACGTAAATTCGACGACACAGGTCCAGCGATGCAAACTTTGGTCCCCGAGCAGCATGACGTAGGCGACGGCGCGCGGCGGCGAGCGGCGGCCCGCGATGGCGCGAAGTAACGTATGGGGGACTAGACGAACGGCGACGTATTATCTACTGTCTCTTTCTCGCTCGTGTAGCTTGCTATGTAAGCCGCGCGATTTTTCTCATTATGCCTATGCCTCACTCTTTCTCTCTCTCGCTCACTCGCTCGCTCTTCCTCTCTTCTCGCTTTCTTATGGCTTGATATATTAATTATATGACATATACAGTCTGTAAAGTACGAGAGCGTGTACGGCATAAATGGCAGTTGGCTTCAAATATCATGCTAGTTTTTTGTGAGCCGATAGATGAAATCTTTGTCGTGAATGATTTGTCACAAAAGATTCAGTTGGCGTCGAACTCTAACCTGAGAAACACGTTAACCGCCATGAGTGCCGCATACGCATCGCGCTACGAGGCTGTGTTCCTTTGTTCCCACCCCAAAGGACCAAAAATGTCATATGCAGTGGCTGCTAAATACATCGAAAAGTCAAAATCGTTCGTCGCTAAGTGGGTTCAACAAAATAAGGAGATCAAAAATGTCGATGACTTGCCAGAACGTGGCTCGATAAGCAAAGTGACGCCGAATATGGAAAAAAAATTGTGAATTTGTTTAAGTGGAACCCGACCTTAACATTGCAACAAGGAGCAGCAAAATTAAAACAGAAGGGTACAGAAGTATCACATACAACTATTCGAACCCATCTCCTTGCGCATAACCTCAAATATCGAAGCACAATGAAGAAACCACTGTTAGGCGAAAAACATGTGACGAAAGACTCGCTTGAGCAAAGGAGAATTTGGACCGAGATTGGAGCAACGTGATTTTTACGGCCGAAGTTTCTGTTTCGGGATATACTGTCATCCGACGTTCCTGGTCAACCTTGATCAATAGATTAATACAACGGACTGTTAAACACCCTGTGTTGCGGATTCGCCGAGCATCAGCAACGCTGCGCGTGATATTTACACGATCACGATCGCTGTGTTGCCGCTGACGTCAGCGTACACGTGCGAGGCGACTCTCCGACATTCTAATGTCTCGTGCGATACTCACGGCGCTCGGCGTGATTGTTCGGCCTCCCGACACGTGAAAACATACTTCCAAACAAAACTTGGGATGTGTCGCGAGGCTGAACCAATCATTGAGCGCCAACTAATCCAATAAGATATTTTTTGTTCTAATCGAGAGTCCGTTGGAAGCATCAAGTTTGTATTTCGAGATTTTTCCACCGTTGGAACTCTCACTCCGATTTTTCTCGTGGTCCCGGACGGACACTCCGATTTTTCTCGTTGTCCCGGACGGACACTCCGAATTTTCTCGTTGTCCCGGACGGACTCTCAGTTTTGTTCGCTGTCCTGAACGGACTCTCAATCATTCTTTTTTTTATTGTTTCTTTTGTTTCGCGAATTTGTCTAAATTTAAAACTGTAACGTCCTACGTCGATTATCGTTTCTGATAACCGGGCACGCCGATTATCAGCTGCTTACGAGAATCGCTACCGTCGCGCGATCAACTGCTCAAAGCTCCGAGGAATTCCTACCGGCGCTTCGATTCCTTGTAACCCGGTTAAATACAGTTATTTAAGAACATTTCGCCGCATCTACCGAGATTTATCTCGATTCTTTTGTTGGTGTAACCCGTCCTCTGCGATCCGATCCACACTCTCCCGCGCTTCTTGCGAAGCAGTCCCGGCACGCGTTCGCTTCAGTTAACGCGCGAACACCCTGTAAAAGTTCATTTTTGGGGCTGCTTTTCGAAACAGGGTTTTGGAGCATTACATCTGTTTACATACAATTTAAATGCTCCGAAAATGCTTAAAATTTATGAGAAGTGTTTGTTGCCGACTGCTGAACGATGCTTCATAAAAAAAGCGAGGACTGGATCTTACAGGAAGATAACGACCAAAAACATCGGAGCAAGCTTTGCACCGAATGGAAAGAGCAGTATGGCATCGTCACACTTGATTGGCCATCGCATTCGCCAGATGCAAATCCCATTGAAAATGTGTAGGCATATCTCAAGCACAAGCTTAGAGGAAAAAGAGTGTGCACTTTGAAGTAGCTGACACGACAAATTCGTCTCATTCGGAGGTTTTCACCGAACGAATACACAGTCAACTTAGTGGAAAGTATGCCTCGGAGATGCCAGGCAATTATCAATGCCGGTGGTGACTGGACTCATTATTAATGGTATAGCATTTTTCTTCTCATGGAATACAACAAATCCATGTATAAAAATCATTAAAATTAAATTTTCTGCACATTAAACCGTACACGCTCTTTACAGACTATACAGGGTGTCTTATAATTAATCTAGCAGAGCTCGTGGAGACATAGAGCGGGTTAAGACAAATATAAAAGTCCCATACCGTTTTGTGAGATTCACACACATAAAACACACACACACACACATGAAACACACACACATAAAAATAACGTGTCAAAATAACACACTCGGATTTGCGTTGTATCGCGATTATATCTAGGAATCAATTTTATGCTGAGTATCGTTGGTGCACCATTGACAACGATGGTCCTCTTTTCGCAATTGTATGATACAGAACTTTCAGTTCCTTCTGTCGTTAATATATACCACTGAAGACCAAGAATTACGATATAAAACAACAATTTATGCATGATATACGGTAAAAATGTTTGGTCCATGATACAGCTTGCAAATGAAATATGAACGATACAGAGAAATATTAACTGAAAATATTAACACAATCTAATTCATCAAGGTTTATGGTTAACTTAAACAAAATTGTGCTTTTTTCAATCAAAATTTCTTAATCGTTCTCTCTCTCTCTCTCTTTCTCTCTTTCATTTCGTCAGAAAATGGGTTCATTCAACCAAACATATTTTCCATGTAGACTTGAATAAAATGATAGCACACGATGAGTCTCTGCGCGAATTCTATCATACTCTAACAATTAAATATTCTCCTAACGATAGAGTACAATAGAGTACGATGAAAAGTGTTCATCGTACTCTATCTTTACGCGATATCATTTCTTTCGGATCCGATGCAGAAAAACGATAGATTGCGATAGAAAACGATGAAAATTTATGTAGCTCTCTATCGCTCTCTATCGCTTTCTCCTTTTCGATGTTTTCCTTGATCAAAGAACTTTTGAATCTTGAACTTTACAATTCAATATGAGCTATCTGTGGTACCTCATAAAATAATCTCATAATTGTAATCGCGAATATTCAGCCATATCGGCGTGAGCTTAGACACGGTGCGGCGGGATGTAGGAGCGGCGAGGTAAGGACATAAACATTGGCGCGTCGTCCTTCCTCTCGCCGCGCGCCGGCAACAGTTCCTTTGTCGATTGGGCAGTGCTCTTTAGCCTGAGCGGCTAGATGCTCCTCCCATAACGTCTCGACGTGCATTCATTCCTCAGATTTCTGTCATTAATAACTCGATAATTATTGCGAATCTCACAAAACGGTATGGGACTTCTATATTTGTCTTAACCCGCTCTATGTCTCCACGAGCTCTGCCAGATTAGTTATAAGATACCCTGTATATATATAGTGATATAGAGGGTGGGGGGTTATAAGTTTACAACCCGAAGTGTGAAGGTAGATTAGGTTAAGACAAACATGAAAGTCCCATACGGTTTTGCGAGATTCGCAATAATTATCGAGTTATTAATGACAGAAATCTGAGGAGTGGGAGGGCGCTGGCATAGATGATTGGAGAAGCGTTGCAGCTATTTAGGCCACAGCGCGGCCCAATTGACCTAGTAACTGTTGCCGGTGTGCGGCGAGGAGAAAGACAATGCGCTGCTATTCGTTGTTTTATCTCGCCGGACCTACGTCTATGATGATGAAATATTACATATATATGAAATATATATAAAAATGATCGACACACACATAGTGTATATGTATATAAAGAATATTTTGTATTATATATTGTGCATTATTGCACAAATAACGAAGAGAAAGAATTATAATGAGATATGAAGGGTTAATAGAAATCCTCTCTTGGCCAATATATGTCTTCTTACAAATGATTTGTTATTAATGTGTGACAGAATAACTTATTTATGCTAATAGATTGAAATTAAAAATTAAATTAAATGTCATTTGTTTCGAAAAAAATATTCCACTACTACATTTTTATTTTCATAGCAAAAATAAATATAGACAAATAAAAAAATTAGTTTTATTATAATATTTCTATTACGTTTATTATTTAGTTTTACGAGTAGATAATGTACATATTGTTGTTCAACGGAAACCGCGAGAAGGTGGTGGTCTGTCAAAAAATAAATACAAACTTTTTTCAATACATGTTATAAAGTAAATTAAACGAGAAGAAAACAGGATAAGCAAAAAAAGCGGTAAGAAATAAGAGAAGGAATAATATACAAGATATAAGATAGAAAATATCGAGAAGTCGAGAAAAATAAAGCTGGCAACGGCGATGACAAGGGAGACGTGGCGACGAGCTACTGCGTGTTTTACACATCAAGAGATAAACATCTCGCATACTATTTTGTTTTTCGCGCAGCGTGTCACGGTCACCTACGCAGTTTTCGATGCGCCGCGGCTTAATATTCCTCGAGCAATCGCAGCAGTAGTCACGTCGCCTTTCCTTCGCTTTTCTATCGCTATTTATCCACATTTTCACCGGTATTTTTCATCTTTTTCTATTCATATATTCTTCCTCTTCTTTCTTATCTTCTTTTCTACTATTTTTGTTTTCTTCTCGTTTCGTTTTTTGCTCGTTTCTTTTCTCTATCTTCTTTTCTATCTTCTCCTCTATCTCTATCTATTCTCTTCTCCATCTTCTTCTCTGTTCTATTCTCTTCTTATTCTTCTCCTCAATTCCATTCTCTTCTCTATTTTCTTTTCTTTCGTATCTTTCTTCTATCTTATTATGGAAACATGCGATGAGTCGCAAACATTAAAGCGCAAATTTGTACAAGTGTGGCTTAACGATGAACGTTATAAATCTTGGATACGTCAAGTGTCCTCGGATAATACCCTGTACTATTGCGCTGTATATGATAAAAATTTTTCATGCAGCTCAACGCATGTTCTAAACACACGGATTCTGCATGTCATAAAAAAGATTGCGGAAAATGTTTCAGTGAATACAGAGGTGAATAAGAATGATGTAGTCCATCGTTTGGGAAAATTTAGGCCATAATGGCTCGACAAAGATAAATTTCATTCGTGGTTACGCGAAGTACCAAATGATGCATGCAGTTTCTTGCATTTCCTACAAAATAACCATGTCTGCTAATTTAACAAAAATACACCGACACGCAGAATCCAAAATACATAGAGATCGATCGGGAAAAAATTTAGAAACGAACAGATCGGACAAAAACTTAAATACACCAACTGATGCATCTCTTTTATCGTTTGATGAGCGTAAAAAGGCTGCAGAGATACGATTTGCTGCATTTATTACAGTAAAAGATATACCTCATCAAACTGTAAAAGAGATGCTGTTTATTTCAACACATTGGAGAAGATCCTAATGTGTTGAAAAGCATGACTATTAGTCGACCTAAGTACCAAAAAATTATTTCGAACGTTTTATATCCGGTAGAGACGGAACGTGTCGCTAATAACATTCAGAATATTAATATTTCCATTTTTATTGACGGGATATCAAATATAACTAACGATAAATGGATGACATTCTTTGTTCGATATGTTGATTCCAACACTTTAGATACTCGATCGCAATTAGTAAAATTGATTGGTGTAGGTGCAAGAGATTGTAGTGCTGACAAATTATTTAATGCATTTCGATCGGAAATATATAAACTGCAAATTCCGTTTGAGAATATTCTTGCCCTGCCATGCGAGAACGCATCTGTTATGACAGGAAAACATGTATCTTTTAAAAAGAAACTGGAAGAAAAATGTAAGAATTTCAGGGGTTACATCTACCTGAAATTTTTGGAAAAATCGATTTTTTTTGTTTAAATGACATTATAGTTCTCAAAAACAGCCAAATCACACAAATATCACAGCCTTATTTTAGGTTGAGAAATTTTTTTTTACTTCTAGTACTTAATTTCTGAAAGAAGTAGCGCACGAGCAGGCGTTTACTTTGCGTGCAGCCTTTTGGAGTGATTTAGCTTAATCGGTACATTTAATCTATCACCAACGGCTAATACTTTCTTAAATTAAATATAGTTGGCATCACTACGTCTCTATTAACACGTTAACTGCCGTGCCCATTTTGTTCCACATTCCGTTTACACCATACAGTACCATTCAGGCAACTGGAGAGGCTGACACGCGATGTATGAGGCAAAATAAAAAATAATGATAAACAAATGCCGGGACGCACAACAGAGATCGGTATACGGCGGTGTAGCTTAAACAAAAAACTGAGCGCCTGTCCATAAAGTCGCGTTATTGGTTTCCTACGTTACGTTGCTGCATTCTTCAATAATTTTAATTTTATTTGTGTATTTATTGTTTCAAAATGAGTGAAAAAGTGTACAAAGGAAAAAGATTCCAAAAATATATCTACGTACGAGGGTAGTCCCAGAAGTACCTGACCTGACGTATAGATTGTTGTTTGAAAAGAATGACTATGATAGAAAGTACCAACCTTATAAAGCTTAAGTTTGAAGTTTGACAACGTTATGTTGTTTAGTATTTGTTTGGCAGCCATCAATAGTGAACGCTTTCAGTGAATTTGTAAACATGGAAAAAATTAGTCATCGTTATGTGATACTATATTTTCTTTTGAAAGGCCTCAATCCAACCAATATCAAAGCGGAGCTAGATTCTACTCTGGGAGAGTCTACTCCTTCGTTTACAACAGTAAAATATTGGGTGGCAGAGTTTAAACGAGGCCGTACGAGCTGCCAAGACGAACATCACAGTGGACGATCAAATGAGGTGGCCACGCCAGAAATGGTGAAGAAAATCGATAAAATGGTATTGGATAACCGTCGACTGAAAGTGCGCGAGTTAGCAAACATGGTAAGCATTTCAAAAAGTGCTGTACATAGCATATTGACTGAACAGGAGGAGGGTCCCCAACGCCTGTTTTCGGCACCCTTCAAAATTGGACCAGAATGGCTGAAATCACTTCCTTATACCCTTGGAAGTAATATTTAGTCAATTCCAGCCTAAACGGAAGTATTTAGAGTGTATACTTCAAGTATACATGGTGCATCAGCGAGCCCGTATCAAGCATTTCTTTGGAAAACTAAGCGTTTTTGAGAAAAATGTTTCAGATAAAAGTTGGATGGTTTCAAGGGGGACATAAGACGGTGTCACTGGTTTGACTTTGAATAATTAATAATTATTAATAATTAATAATTAATAATAAAAAATTAATAAAATATTAATTATTAATTATTATTAGTAATAATTAATAATTAATATTTTTATAATTATATTTTATTTATATAATTAATTTAATTATTTGTATAATTTATATAATTAATTTAATTATTTGTATAATTTGTATAATTAATTATTAATTATTACTAATAATAATTAATAATTACTAATAATAATTAATAATTAATAATTAATAATTAATAATTAATAATTAATAATTAATAATTAATAATTAATAATTAATAATTAATAATTAATAATTAATAATTAATAATTAATAATTAATAATTAATAATTAATAATTAATAATTAATAATTAATAATTAATAATTAATAATTAATAATTAATAATTAATAATTAATAATTAATAATTAATAATTAATAATTAATAATTAATAATTAATAATTAATAATTATTAATTAATAATTAATAATTAATAATTAATAATTAATAATTAATAATTAATAATTAATAATTAATAATTAATAATTAATAATTAATAATTAATAATTAATAATTAATAATTAATAATTAATAATTAATAATTAATAATTAATAATTAATAATTAATAATTAATAATTAATAAATAATAATTAGCAATTAGCAATTAGCAATTAGCAATTAGCAATTAGTAATTAGAAATTAGTAATTATTAATTAGCAATTGGCAATTATAACTTAGCAATTAGCAATTAGCAATTAGCAATTAGCAAATAGCAATTAGCAATTAGCAACTAGCAATTAGCAATTAGCAATTGGTAATTAGTAATTAGTAATTAGTAATTAGCAATTAGAAATTAGCGATTAGTAATTAGTGATGAGTAATGAGTAATAGGTAATGGGTAATGAGTAATGAGTAATGAGTAATGAGTAATGAGTAATGAGTAATGAGTAATGAGTAATGAGTAATGAGTAATGAGTAATGAGTAATTAGTATTTAGTTATTACCAATTACCAATTACCAATTACCAATTAGCAACTAGCAATTAGCAATTACTAACTAGCAATTAGCAATTAGCAATTAGCAACTAGTAATTAGCAATTGGCAATTAGCAATTAGCAATTAGCAATTAGTGATTAGTAATTAGCAATTAGCAACTAGTAATTAATGATTAGTAATTAGTAATTGGCAATTGGCAATTAGTAATTAGTAATTAGTAATTAGTAATTAGTAATTAGTAATTAGTAATTAGTAATTAGTAATTAGTAATTAGTAATTAGTAATTAGCAATTAATAATTATGCGAAATTAAAAACTAAAGGAGGAGAAAAAATAAAGAAGAAAAATTCAAAAATAACAAGGTATCTTTTTGCGTAATAAAAAAATTTCGAGAAGCAGTTCTAACAAGGACTAGTTTTATTTTTATCCTAACCAGGTCGCTGGGTACGCGCATACACGCATTTTGTGTATCTCTGACATTAAGATGTGAGATCGGGTCCGATATAAGGCCATGGACATAAGCAGAACTTGGTCTATTGAATTAAAAGCTTAAGGTATCGTAGTTGCTCAAAAAGGTACATACAGTTCTTAAAACAGTTCTTTTCGAAACTTCGTATTTAGCCTCGCGGTAAATAATTCGTCAGTCATTTCTTTCAGAGGTATTTGTAATAAGTGTTTCTACGTGATCTACGATAGTGTTTTGGAAAGCTCTCGAGATGTTACAAGATATGTAAAAATAGGGGGTTCTATATAAAATAATGAATTCGACATTCACGTGACCTTCAAATAACTATCCGACGTCAAACCAATGACACCATCTTATGTCCCCCTTGAAACCATCCAACTTTTATCTGAAACATTTTTCTCAAAAACGCTTAGTTTTCCAAAGAAATGCTTGATACGGGCGCGCTGATGCACCATGTATACTTGAAGTATACACTCTAAATACTTCCGTTTAGGCTGGAATTGACTAAATATTACTTCCAAGGGTATAAGGAAGTGATTTCAGCCATTCTGGTCCAATTTTGAAAGGTGCCGATAACAGGCGTTAGGGACCTTCCTCCTTTGGACATGAGAAAGCTGTGCGCAAGATGGATGCCGCGATTGGAACAAAAACAGCGTCTTGAGGATGTTTCAATCGAGTGTTTGGCGAAGTTTTGCAGCAATAAAGCCGAGTTTTTGCGTCGATTCATAATCATAAATGAAACATTGGTCCATTATTTCACACTTGAGACGAAGGAACAGTCAAAACAATGGACCAAGGTGGCTTGATGGCTAATTTGAGGGGCTCGACGATTCCCACTATAAACAGAGTATCAAAGCTATTGAACATCGCTGGGAAAAGTGTATTGAGCTGAAAGGAGACTATGTAGAGAAATAAAGATATTGAAATAGAAATACTTTTTCCCAAATTTTTTGTGTTTTCTTTGTTATGTCAAGTACTTCTGGGACTACACTCGTATTATACAAGAAGCAAAATCTCTAACAGGAAACCGCCCAACCGTCACGCATTTGGGAAGGGCTTCGGAAACATTTCTACATTAGCCAAAAAAGATGTCGACATCTAACACGGACATAGATGTTGATGCTTCTTTTAGCTATGGAATTATTAATTTTATTCCTGTTTTTGCCGCATTTGCACAAGTTTTAGTTTGTAAACAATGTGGTAACAGTGTGAATTTTACAGAAACAAGCAAGCGCGGGCTACTGTTAATGATACTTTGCAGTATCATTAACAGTAGCCTATTAATCGGTACTGCTTACGACATCAACAGACGAATTATTTTTGCACTTAATAGGAATCAGGAATTTTGGCATTGTAAAATTTTGCGCTTTTATGAATCTTCCAAAGCCAGTGTTTCAGTCAACGTACAATAAGATCGTTAAAATTATAACAATGTCAACAGAGACCGTGCGAGTACAATCGACGAAAACAGCGGTTGAGGAAGGAAAAAAGATTTCTACTAATAAAGGAGAAACGACTGGACTTACTATTTCGGGAGATGGATCATGGCGGAAAAGAGGCTTCTCATCTCTGTTTGGTTTCATGAGTTTAATTGGTTGGCATACTGGCAAGGTAATAGACGTTCTTGTCAAATCAAAATTTTGTAAGGCATGTAAATATTGGGAAAAAAGCATGATACAGAAGAATATGCGGAGTTCAAAGAATAGCATGAAGAAAACTGTCAAGCTAATCAGCGGTTCAGCTGGGAAGATGGAGATTGATGTGACAGTGGAAATGTTTAAACACTCTGAATCTTTATACAGGGTTTGTCAAAAGTGTGGAAACTTTTAAATAATTTTTGTAAAAATGAAAATATGAAAATACGGCAAAACACGTATTTTAATTTTTCAAGAAAGCTACCCTCCCAAGTAATACAGTCTGGCTATATTCGCTGTAACAGCAAAAATGTGGCTGGAATAACGTCCCACCAACCTTAATTACAGCTATTTGGCAACAAAAGCTATTTCGCTGGATTTTTAGCTGTAAAAACGTTGCCACGGCTAGTGAGAAAGTCCAAATGCAACCCTAGCTATTTTAGCTATATCAATAGATGTATAATAGTTGTGACAGTTAATAAAAAAGTCAAAATACAGCCGCAACTATTTTAACCGTATTAATAGCTGTAAAATAGTTGACAGCTAATAAAAAAGTCAAAATACAGCTGCAACTATTGTAGCTGTATTAATAGCTGTAAAGTTGCATCAGCTTCTAGAAAAACCAAAATTTTCTTTAGACATTTTGCTACTTATTTTTGCTCGTCTTCAGTATCATTAAACTGACTCAAATATTTTTCAGCTTTAATAGCAGCTTAAAATGTTGTAAAATTCCTCCTCTTCACAGTACACTTTTGTTTAGACTAATTATTAAAGTCTGGCAAAATTTTGTCATTTTTGCGAAGGTTCAATCCCTTTCTTCCTGGTGGCCAAAATAAAACGCCGTTTTTTCCCAACTCTCGGGCACAACACATAAATTAATTTTGCCATCCTCAATCGTTTCTACTATTACAAACATCTTAAAATTTTTCCTTTACTACACAGCACTTGTCAGCTCTGTTTCTTAGATTATATCATAATCGAATGTATGTATATGTGCACCAGGTGAAAAATTATCACGCACGTACACAATGAGTCGTGACCGCGCATGCCCATCGAATGAAGCTAGAAACAGCCAAAATAGCTGTAATCTTGCTGTAATTTGTATGTCACAGCTACAACGAAGTAACATGACTATTAATTTGACATTAAGCTTAGCATGTATCAGCATTGGTCAAGCGGACCTAAGTGTTAGGCTATATGGCTTTAAAATTATTACTAAAAGGCCTGCGTGTAGTTCTATAATCAGTATACTTATAAGTTTGCGTCCGCGCTAGTATACTTGTATGTCATAAAGTGTAACAATTTGCAATGATTAGGTAATCTCGAAATTTAATCTTAGTTTATTGTATTGTATTGTAATAACAAAGATTCTGTACGGTCACAGGTTCAATTCTAGTTGAATACAATTTTTTCTCTCTTTTTAATATTTTAAAATTTAAGCAAATCTTAAAATTTAAATTTATTAGATATTAACTTACGTATAAAAAAAACGTTCTCCGTTTATTAGCTATTTTTATCTTTTTTTCAAAGAGGCTGTCATAACTTCTTTACAGCAAAATAGCTGTGCAGCCAAATAACTGCAACAACATTTTTAAAGCTTAAAAATGTTGTCCCATTTTTGCTGGTACAACGTTGCCAAAACGTTATAATAACGTTATGGCAGTAACTGTGCTGGACAAAAATGCTGCAATTTGAGCTGTAACAACGTTATCGCAGCCGTTTTAAAACTTTAAGTGCTACTTGGGCTATGACATGGATACCGATCATTCCCCACCCCCTGGTACGTGGGGGTAAAAGGGGGGTTGAAAATTTCAAATTGGACTAAGGGTCGAGTGGAGGCTCGTTTGAAAGGTCTTTTCATAACAAACACACCTTTAAAACCTTAAGTTGCTACGACCCCCCCATTAAAAATAGCGGCCGTTTAAATTTCGAAATTTCACGCACTTAGTGTTATCCAGAATAAACTGCGTAGAAGTGGCATGAATCTGATCCCTTGTGTGTGTGTGTGTGTGTGTGCGTGTACGTGCGTGTGTGTGCGTGTACGTGTGTGTGTGTGTATGTGTGTGTGTGTGCGTGTGTGCGTGCGCGTGTGCGTGTACGTATGCATGTGCGTGGGTGTGTGTGTGCGTGTGCGTATGCGTGTGCGTGTGTGTGCGCGCTCGCGTGTGTGTGTGCGTGTGTGTGCGTGCATGCGTGCGTGCGTGCGTGCGTATATGTGTGTGTGCATGTGGCTAAACAAGTGTGAATGTGTTGTATGTATAGTCGTGATAGGATAGGTTGCAAAACAGATGATTGAAAACTGTCATCTCTCTTTAATGATTCAGAACCTTTTACTCCGTGTTTTAAAATAAATTTTACTCAGTGTGTTAAAGTAAATGCTGAAAGTGGCTGCCATTTATTTCCTGACAATATGCCAATCTTTGATAAATGCAGAAACGGCTCTACGGTTCATCTCAAAAGGTATCAAATCTATTTCATCCCTTACTCGCTGTATCAATTCTTGAATGCTTTCAGGTTTTGTTTTGTAAACCTTACTTTTCAGGTGTCCCCATAGATAATAATCAAGAGGAGTTAGATCTGGTGACCGAGGTGGCCAATCTTCTCCTCCCTCATTTTTGTTCCTTCTTCCTATCTATCGTAATAAAAAAGTCTCATTTAAAATTTGACGTGGCCCTAAATCAAAATGGGCAGGAGCTCCATCATGCTGAAACCATATTTCTTCGAAATTATTTGGAAAAGTATTTCGTATGGCTGGAATTATATGATCTACAAGTAATCTGTCATACCTTTGAGCGTTCAGATTTTCTTAAAAAAAAAACGGTCCTATTAAGTAGCCATCTATTATTCCACACCATATATTTACTTTTTGTGGGTATTGTGTGAGTTTCCCGCACCTAATTCAGATTCTGATCTGACCAAAAACGAAAATTTTGATTATTAACTTCTCCCGTTAACGTGAAAGTTGCCTCGTCTATAAAAACAATTTGATTGATGAAGGGAACGTGGGCCGGACATCTATTAGTGCCATCATTCTTTCACAGGAACCTATACGACGCTCCACATATCCGTCTTGCAATTTTTGAATATATTGTAATTTGTATGGATGGAACTTGTTTTTCTTTAAAATTCTCTAAACAGACTTGGGGACTTGGGGAATATCGTGAGTTTGAGCAGCTCTGTTAATAGTAGAATTGGGACCTTCAATAAATGTCTGCAGAACATCAAGTTGTTTTTCTTCGTTAATGGTAGGTCTCCCTGATTTAGGGCGATTGTTTACGCTACCAGTTTCTCTGAAACGTTCCATTGTTTTTAAAACAGTGGACTTATTAATTCGACGATTCGGATACGTCTCATTAAATAATTGAGCGACAGCAGCATACGACCGCTCGTTATCACCCCATCCACGCATCATGAGGATAATGATTCTTTCACGTTCCGACAATTCGCCAGTCATTTTTAAAACGTTTAATTTTTAATCTGCCTAAGATCTATGAGAACTGATTTTAAGTAGCCGTAAGAACAACTGATTTTAAGTAGCCGTGAGAACAACTGATTTTAAGTAGCAGTGAGAACAACTGATTTTAAGTAGCCGTGAGAACAACTGAGTTTAAGTAGCCGTGAGAACAACTGATTTTAAGTAGCAATGAGAACAACTGATTTTAAGTAGCCGGTTGATCCCGGATAACACTAAGTGCATGAAATTTCGAAATTTGAACGGCCGCCATTTTTAATGGGGGTTATAGCGACTTAAAATTTTAAGGGTGTGTTTGTTATAAAAAACCTTTCAAATAAGCCCCCATTCGACCCTTAGTCCAATTAAAAATTTTCAACCCTCCTTTTACCCCCGCGTACCAGGGGGTGGGGAATGATCGGTATTCATGTCATGGGGTAGCATTTTTGAGAAATCAAAATACGTATTTTACCGTTTCTTGATATTTTCATTTTTACAAAAATTATTCTAGGGTTTCCGCACTTTTGACAAACCCTATATAAGGTCCGTTATGCTCATTACATCGGAGACGGTGGCAGTAAAACTTTTAACGAGTGAGCTAAAGCTCGCTCGTTACGCGCTTAAGGGGTAAGGCCACTCCAGGTCTCAGAAAAAGGCTGATTTCGTGAATTTTTTTCAAGAGTATAATAAAAGCATTGGAAAATTCAGTTAAGGTACTTTATTAAACACATATTTAAGTGTAAAAAAAAATTTTTCTTATTTGTTTTTATTTTTAAATGGCGGCTTCAGAATCCAAGATTGCAAGGCACCTTTCATGCGAGGCCTTAAATGGGCGAAACGATTGCTCCCGCAGATTTCAACCTAGAACGAAAAATCAAAAATTTTTAAGTAATATATGCCAAAAGCTACTGGATAGCGTACGGAAATTTGAAAATACCGTTTTCTTGAAAAATGGAGCATATTTTTAAAAAAAGTTGATTCTTCACCCAAAAATATCACCGAAAAATTGTTTATAAAAATGAAAGTTTATAACTTATCGCAAAATCCGTACGCTATCCACTAGATAATGTATCTGAAAAGTCACCCTCAAAAGTTCAAGAGAATCGATAAAGATTTGTAGGATTTTTAATTTCGTCCAATTAGAAAAATGCAGTTCTTAGAAAAACGTGTTCAAAGTTTTGAATAACATTCTATAGCAGAAAATTTTATTATACCTTTAATCTGCAATGCCTGCACCATATAATTGGCCTTCCAAATTGATATTTTTCTCTTCTTCATCCTTCCTGTCTGATTTTAAAGCAAGCCAAGATGTTTTTGCAGCTTCAGTCAACGATCGGTCGGATAACTCGATGCGGCGGTCGTCCGCCTCAACGCAGAAGTTATGAAAATCCACGTTTCCTCCAAGAACCATTACCTGACACTACCAATCCATTATTTTCAGCACATTCTTTTTTTTCTATTTCTACTGCTTTTGCCATGCTAACCTTACAAATAGTTTCTGTTGCACCATGAATAGTTTTAATAAGTTTATCATAGAATGAATGAAAAATTGGTTGAGGCAGTTCCATAAACACACAGAACTTTTTGATTCCATGTAAACCAATTCCTAGTAATCGCATGGCAAGAACTATTCTCCGATTGATTTCATATGCTCGGTTAATATATGGACTATTGGAAATTTCAGTTTTCTCACAGTTGACACAAGAAATAACTATCTTGAAAGCAAGTCCACGTTTGCCACTTTCAGTAAATGTGACGTTTGATTTGCACACTTTGCACTCAACAACTTGTAAAATAGCAGAAAACACAGCCACAAAATTAATCAAACGATAGCCGAACGATGCATCTACTTTAACTTGACGAGCATTTTCAGACAGCCTAAGCTTCTTAGCGGAAGTGCCGACGCTCTCGGGATTCGGCGACTCCATTTCAAATCTATTTAATGGTCGATGACGTGACTTGCTTGGTTTATTTGCAAAACTCGCTCCTCCATTTGTACCTTTGCGGTCACGATATTTTGATCTTTCACTCATTTTGTGTCAATCACCAATCTAAGTAATAACAAACGAAAGCTAATAGAATGCAACAAACAAGTGTGCGCTTGGCGTCCTAACGACCAGACTGAGTGTACACTAACACTTTGCTGTATTTACTTTTACTATTACGACATCTGCAAGCTATTATACGAACCTTATATACTTTCTAGAACCCCGAAAATAAGTGATTCTCAACAGGTAAGAGGATTACAAAGGTCTAAATTCAAACGCGCTGTATCGATCCAACAGCGTTTGAAGCGCGCAGCGGGGGTGCCTTGGCAAAACCTTCGAAAACGACCTCTTTGAGATTTCTCCGGGCTATGAAACATTTTTTTCTTATTCTTAAGGCTTCAAGGCAACATATTGACAAAAAAATCGATTTTTTGAAAATTCTGGAGTGGCCTTACCCCTTAAGCGTGCGGCCGCCAAATAAGCGGCAAACCGCCGTATAGGGCACGGCCCCTGAGCGTCGGCAACTCGTCTAGCAGGCCCGGCACGGCCGAAAACAACCGAAGATGCCCGAACGCTGTAAGCACCGAAAGTATCGCGCAAGCACGCGAGCTTCCGGCTAAAGATAGCCGAGCGGGACGTCGAAGGCGCCCGAAGCCGCCCAGCCGAGGATATAAATACTAGCGACCGAGCAGCCCGAGAGATCACTCGACCACCGGGCCACTTCTTAGAAAGAAGACCTAGGAGGAAGACCAGAGCAGAGACACCGCAGAAACACCGTTCGCAATTTCCTACCGATACCCACTGCTCCTAACCTACGGGTCGGCGAAAACCGTCCTCGCCACGGAACTCGTGGGCACCCACCGCTCCTAACCTACGGGTCGGCGAAGACCGTCACCGCCACGGAACTCGTGGGCACCCACCGCACCTAACCTATGGGTCGGCGAAGATTGACAAATTTAAGAAAAGCAATCGAAACAGACTAAGTTCGACGACAGTCAATGCAACTTGCGTTTTTAAATCTGCGTTGAAGACGAGGGGAGAAACAGCGTCAAACATGAGAATAAAGGAAAATCATTTGTCTTATGTCGACGGAAAAATTACATGCACCCGCTGTAAAAAAGTCTAAAAGTTTTTTACAATTACATGCCGATGCGACAGAGAGTCCCTCCTCGTCTGACACGTAGCTTAAAAACTCTTACACACACACACACACGCGCGCGCGCAAACACACATACACGCACACACACATGCACACACACACACACACACACACACACACACACACACACACACACACACACAGGTTGAAAGAGTTCGGATGGTTTTGATCTTTACCTGTCATATTTTTCTAAACATTTTGTACCAATTAATGTTACTCATCTATTATCTATTATTGTTAATATTTAATGTTCTACCTATTATTGTTAATATCTATTGTTATTATTAAAATTTGTTAATATTGAAAATGATCTTTCCGGATCAACATTGGAGTTTGGTAGAATTCTAATAGCATTCAAAAATAACATCAGATGTGGATATTTAGCAATATTATCGGATTCATGTTTTAAAATTTCTTTTCACATACAGTCAAACTTTAGTTTAAATAGATGTAATTTTTTATCAATCGTAAAATCTTGATATAATGCAATCCAGTCTTCCTTCAAACCATTTTCATCGAAACCAGTGAAAGTTTTCGCGATGAAAGAAATGTCAAGAAATAATTTTTCTCTGTTATCATCAAGTAAAGCTATACGCGGTAGAAAAGTTTGTAATTTATATAAGAATTTATTATGAATAGGTAATATTTTCTTAATTTCTTCGGCAGCAGTGATATAAAAATTCAAACAGTTTTGTCGAATATTCGCGATAACATCTGCATGTCCTTCTTTGTATAGCCCGAGAAGATATTACTCGCATTCTGATCCTAAATTAATATCGTCAATTTATGATTGTCTTGTTCGGAAAATGTAATATCAGTAAGTAATTTTTCAAAAGTTGAGGTTTTAAAAAGTTTTTACAAATTTGCATTAAGAAATTAACAAATTTTGAGTGTAGCAAGTGTATCCTCGCTTCTTCCGCTTGGAAAAACGCATTAAATACGGTAAAAGAATTTAAAACGTATTTAAAAAATAAAAAGTGTGCTTTAATGTCGAACTGTTGTATTGAAGTTAACAAATACTCCCCAAATTACGTTTTTTCGCTAATAACTATTTCAGTAAGAAAGTGTTTTAAAATGTCCCACGATTAAAGTATTCTGTCGATACATGAATAATGTGTAAGCCATCGCATATTGCACAACTTTAAAAGTTTATGACTAGTATCTTGAAAACAATCACAAAATTCTTTAAAAATAGCATAACGTTTTGGACTACTGTTAATGAAACTTGCCATTTTTCTAAGAAATTCTTCACAAAATGCGGGCAATTTATTGCATGCAGCGTGCGCGGCTAATGCTGCGGAGTGGCAAGGACATGTAAATGTTATTGAATTCTTACATTTTTCTTCCAGCTTTTTTTAAAAGGTACATGTTTTCCTGTCATAACAGATGTGTTATCGCATGACAGGGCAAGAATATTCTTAAACGGAATTTGCAGTTTATACACTTCCGATCGAAATGCATTAAATAATTTGTTAGCACTACAATCTCTTGCATCTACATCAATCAATTTTACTAATTGCGACCGAGTACCTAAAGTGTTGGAATCAACATATCGAACAAAGAATATCATCCATTTATCGTTAGTTATATTTGATATCTCGTTAATAAAAATGGAAAACTTAGTATTCTGAATGTTATTAACGACACGCTCCGTCTCTACCGGATATAAAACGTTTTAATTTTTGTGCTCATCTTTGCCTAGCGCACATATATACACTCGCACACACACACACACACTAGTTGAGAGAGTTCCGAGGGTTTTGATCTCTACTTGCACCACTTTTCTGAACTCGTTATACAGGGTGCTTCGCAATCACGCTCCGTATACCCCGAATGGCGCACAGTTCGCACGACGCGAACCGTGCGCGCGTCGGTGACGAGGACGAATGAAGAGAGACGGCGGTGTTTCGATCCTGCGATTGATTCTGGCGGTGATTTGCTTCACCGCGTTGTACTGTATCGCGCGATGGTTGTACTTCGAGATGTTTCATCGTCCGCGCATCGACGCGATCGAGCGAAATCTCGCGGATTGGTACGAGGAGGACGGGGCGTTGACCACGCAACGGACGAGTCCGATCGGCGCGAACGATCCGCCCGTTTGGATCGAGCTCGACGATTGCGGCGTCGCATGGGCGTCGGTATCGATTCGTTGCCGCGAGTACGCTTCGTCGGCGCCAAACTGCGTCGGCGACGACGTTCCGTCGACGCGAATGACCGCGACGGCGAGGACGTCGTTGACGGTGACGGTTCGACCGAGAGAGACCAATTTTTACGACGTAACGAGTGTCTGACGCACGGCTCGTTCGTCGCATCGACGAACGAATACGTGGACTGCAGAACGTACTGCGGCGTGACCGACGGTGTGGAGTACCGTTACTACGATCGACTGGGCGTGTTTCTAAACGGACGACGCGGTCGCGTGGGCGGTTACTACGTGCCAACCGACGCTGCCATTTGCAACGAGAAAACGAGTCTGACGGTTTATGGCTCCGACGGCTGGCAATGTTTGTCTCAAATGCGAGCGTTCGCTGGCGAGGGCGGTAATCGAATCGTCGTTTGCAATGGTCTCGATCGAGCCACCGGCAAAATCTGGCACGGTCACATCGATTCTACGCTCGCGATCGACTCGATTGACGAGCTGTTGCTTGATAATCCGAACGGTGACGGTGGCGGAGGGTTTCGATTCGTGTGTCCTCCGTCTTTGCGGGACGAACGCGACAATGAGTACGTGACCGCGCCTTTCGATCGTTTATTCCTACTGCGCAACACGTGCGCTTTTCTCATTCCGCACGTGGATGAGTCGATTACGCCGAATTTCGAAGAGAATAAATGCGTGTGTGGCGATATGGCTCGTTACGACGAAAGATTGCGCACATGCGTACCGAACGATCGCATTGCGCGCGAGGATGCTTTCGATCGTCGTACGTTGCACAGCGCGCTGGGGAACGGAACGGCGTGTCTGGAGCTGTGGATGACGATTTCACAGGTTCGAAAATTGACGGGCGTTCCGCGAATATGCGGCGTGGAGCACAAAAGCGCCGATCTCGGAGATTCGGGAGTCGGATACGTTCAATCGTACGGCGCGCTGTTCGATCGAGCGATAGCCTCACTTACAGCTATGCTTTTATCATCGCTCTCGTCATCGCAGATAACGCGCTAGTCGCCTCTCGAGTCGATGCTCGAGCGCGACGATGAATCAGTGTTGACGAGGAGACCTCAGCGGCGACACGTTTTCGCGCCGATTCGTAGTCTACGAATTTGATCACAAAAAAACTATGACGACTTCGCACGTTCTGCGCGATATTGTATTGTGCGCGCAACAGTCCCTAATGGAACTTAACATTTGGACGAAGGTGTTATTGGACGGTCCTCCGGTATCGAGCATCATGCCTCCTCGACACGCCAATTACGCGCTGTTTGAGCGGCGCGTGTCCACGTTCGACGACATCCTCGTATATCACGCTGACTGGATGGCTACTGAACACACTCGACTCATGGCTCGAGCAGGTCTCTTCTACAGCGGACACGGTGACAGGACCCTGTGTTACCATTGCGGCGTATCGTTGTCCAACTGGTCTCGTTCGGACGAGGCCGCTTTCACGCATGCCGTCGTCGCGTTGCGCCGTTGTATACGATATGGCACTTGAGCGAGCCGCTACCGATGACAGAGGTGAGATCGAACGATTCGATCGTGAGGAACAACGACCGACCGCAGTCGAAGAATCGAACGTGCAAGCGCGATCTCACGACGATCGTATTGCGCATTGAATGTAGAGCAATAAAATGTTTTTTTTCGACAACGAATGTTTTTTTTCTTTCGAACATAGTTTACACGATCCCATTTTCGCTTCAATCGAAAACGACACGCGTGTTACCCCGTGCGCCCGTTCGTTTCCGTACGACAACTTCGGTTGTGTCTCGTGCCACGCGTGATACGAGTAGCGTATTCGCAGAGATTTTTTGCGGAATTCGTTCGTATCAGGTGTAGTAAAAAGAAATCCATTATTTTTCCAATAGACGGCTTCAGTTATCTGTATCTGGCGTTGTATAAGTCCGATCGGGTTCCACTAGATGGCGATAGAAAGATGAGATTTCGTACTAAAAAAATTTTTGTGACAGTTTTGTGATTACTTGACTCAGTTTTTTGTTTGAGCGCCCGTCAAAGATGCACCCTAGCAAAGAGAAAATACGCTATATTTTATAGTTTTTTCTTCGATAGAGGCGAAAACGCAAGCCAGGCGGCTGAAGATGTGAATAGTGTTTATGGTCCTGATACTGTAACAGCCAATCACGCGCAATTTTGGGTTCGTCGATTCCGTTCCGGTAATTTCGATGTTAAAGATGCACCACCCACTGGAAGGCCAATTGTCGAAAATATCGATAAAATTATGGACATTGTGGAGTCCGACCGTCATGTAAGCATTGTTTCGATTGCCCAGGAGCTAAAGATTGCACAAAAAACCGTTTGGAACGATTTGAACAAGGCTGGATACAAAAAGAAGCTCGATGTATGGGTGCCACACGAGTTAACGCAAAAAAAACCTCATGGACCGAATTTCCATCTGCGCAACTCTGCTGAATCGCAACAAAATCGACCCATTTCTGAAGCGGTTGGTCATTGGTGATGAAAAGTGGATCACTTACGACAACGTCAAGCGAAAACGGTCGTGGTTGGGAAAATCGACTGTCGCGATTTTTTGCCAATAGGGATGAGGGCTTCTATCAGAGAGACATAATGAAATGACCTTCAAAATGGCAACAAGTTATCGAACAAAACGTCGCATATTTGACCTAAATCGGATCATTCCAACTATGGTAATTAAAGCCTTTAATTTCATGCAAAAATAATGGATTTCTATTTACTACACCTGATTTTACTACATCTGAAATAATGGATTTCTTTTTACTACACCTGATTTTACTACACCTGATATTGGGTCTGGAAAAAAGTTCGTGCGTTTTTACGCCCGACCGTTTTTCCGCTCGACAACATCGGTTGCATCTCGTGGCGCTCGTGGTACGATACGCGCACGATAATTCGTATATTGGGTCTGGAAAAAAAGTTCGTGCGTTTTCGCGCCCGATCGTTTCCGCTCGACAACATCGGTTGCGTCTCGTACCGCGCGTGATACGAGTAGCGTATTCGCAGAGATTTTTGCAGAATTCGTTCGTATCAGGTGTAGTAAAAAGAAATCCATTATTTTTCCAATAGATGGCTTTAGTTATCTGCATCTGGCGTTGTATAAGTTCGATCGGGTTCCACTAGATGGCGTTAGAAAGGTGAGATTTCGTATTAAAAAAACTTTTCTGACAGTTCTGTGATTAGTTGACTCAGTTTTTGTTTGAGCGCGCGTCAAAGATGCACACTAGCAAAGAGAAAATACGCTATATTTTACAGTTTTTTATTGCCCAAGAGCTAAAGATTGCACAAAAAACCGTTTGGAACCATTTGAATAAGGCTGGATACAAAAAGAAGCTCGATGTATGGGTGCCACACGAGTTAACGCAAAAAAACCTCATTAAAGCCTAACCAAATTAAAGCCTTCAATTTCATGCAAAAATAATGGATTTCTTTTTACTACACCTGATATAGGGACAAGGCGCCGTTTTGTTCGATAACTTGTTGCCATTTTGAAGGTAATTTCATTATGCCTCTCTCATAGAAGCCCCCGTCCCTATTGGCAAAAAATCGCGACAGTCGATTTTCCCAACCACGACCGTTTTCGCTTGACGCTGTCGTAAGTGATCCACTTTTCATCACCAGTGACCAACCGCTACAGAAATAGGTCGATTTTGTTGCGATTCAGCAGCGATTCGCAGATGGAAATTCGGTCCATGCGGTTTTTTTGCGTTAACTCGTGTGGCACTCATATACCGAGCTTCTTTTTGTATCCAGCCTTGTTCAAATGGTTCCAAACGGTTTTTTGTGCAATGTTTAAGCTCTTGGGCAATCGAAACAGTGCTTACATGACGGTCGGACTCCACAATATCCATAATTTTATCGATATTTTCGACAATTGGCCTTCCAGTGCGTGGTGCATCTTTGACATCGAAATTACCGGAACGAAATCGACGAAAACAAAATTGCGCGTGATTGGCTGTTACAGTATCAGGACCGTAAACACTATTCACATTTGCAGCCGCCTGGCTTGCGTTTTCGCCTCTATCGAAGAAAAAACTGTAAAATATAGCGTATTTTCTCTTTGCTAGTGTGCATCTTTGACGCGCGCTCAAACAAAAACTGAGTCAACTAATCACAAATTTGTCAGAAAAGATTTTTAGTACGAAATCTCATCTTTCTAACGCCATCTAGTGGAACCCGATCTGACTTATACAACGCCAGATGCAGATAACTAAAGCCATCTATTGGAAACATAATGGATTTCTTTTTACTACACCTGATATTATAATTCTTAAATACACTATGTTTTTTGTATTCGAATCAGCGATGTTAATATCTTTTTTTGTTACAGTCGCGACCAGAAATTATTCGATCTTCGCTGAGTACGACTTCCGATAATATCACAATCAAGAACGATCTACTACCGGTATTGAAAAGAAAACGACGCTTGAACGTGCAGTTACCAAGCAACGGTGTAGTAAGCGCTTTCAACAGTGTAACCATTTATACGGACGAACGCAAACGTTCGCGAGTAGCTATATCTCAAGATCGCATTGGATGGACAATCAAGTTATCGTATAAATAAAAAATAACGAATGGCTTCCAAAACGTATGGGGACTGTTTTTTTTATGTCATATTTATTTGAACCGCGAAGTGCGCGCCAAACGATCATCGATCACAGCGATCGCGAAGAGGACAATGAGCAATCCGACGCGAATGAACACGTCAAGTGCGAAGAGGACGGCGAAGATGTTTAAATTATAGAAGTATTCGCATCTTCGGTGAGTATATTCTATTATTATTAATGAGCGCGCTATCATTGGGATTCTCCGGTCACAGGTCCACACCTTGCTTACATGTGATAGCTGAGCGTTTGGCACGCGTTCAGTTATGCATGGCGCAGTCGAGCGGAAACGATCGGGTGCAAAAAGCACGAACTTTTTTTTCCAGCCTAATATACGAACGAATTCCGCAAAAAAACTCTGCGAATACGCTACTCGTATTACGCGCGACACGAGACGCAACCGAAGTTGTCGAGTGGAAACGACGAGGCGCAAAAACGCACGAACTTTTTTCCAGACCCAATATACGAACGAATTCCGCAAAAATCTCTGCGAATACGCAACTCCTATCACGCGCAGCACGAGACGCAACCGAAGTTGTCGAGCGGAAACGATCGGGCGCGAAAACGCGCGAACTTTTTTCCAGACCCAATATACGAGTTATCGTACGCGTTTCGTATCACGCACGGTACGAGACGCAACCGAAGTTGTCGAGCGGAAACGAACAGGCGCGTTCATTACGCCCGATTCGTTATTTGGAGATACGCGTGGCGCGGTCGAACGGAAACGATCGGACGCGTTTGTTGCGTAATGGACAATAGGGATTAAAAACGTCACGAACTTTTTTCCCAGACCCATATTTGTATTTATTATTGGTCGACGGTAAAATTTACATCGTTGGTGCATCGCGCTACGCGAATTTTTCACGCAACCTGTAGACGGTAACAATGATCATTTATCGCTTCGTTTTTTTCCCCAGCATCTTTCTATTATCAAAAATAAACGCTCACGTGCACTTCGTGTCGTACGCGTACTGTTCTACGTACTATGATAAAACTCTGCTAGTACCTCGACAAAGACCGCTCTCGTATCGTAAATCAACAACACGAATACGCTACTCGTACCACGCACGACACGAAACGCAACGCTAGCGTCGTGTGATCGCATGTCAACCAAGCGGGCGATATCGAACATTCTTGCTTGTGCGCTCGATTCGTTATTTGGAGTCGTTATTTCAAGTAACGACCGTTATTGCGTAATACTGCCTCGAAGTCCGGATGATAGTATACCATATTAGTCGAATCGATATCCAATTGAAACATTCCGCATCGAGAGTATCGCTCGATATCACCGATACGCGACACGGTACACCCTAGTGTCCCCGTGCACGGATTTCGATCTGATGACGCAGGTCGCGGAGAGCGAGTTCGTCGCGTGCCCTCGAAACAATCGAATGAAAGTTAACGTGCAAAAAATAAAACATCTCTAGTTATCTCAGTTAACAGAGGAAAGTCGTACGCGACAGCGCGTTTGTACACCAGTGTCAGTTTTTTTTCCGACGATCGCGTCGAGGATCAGCATTTATCACGTAGTCGTCGTTCACCGCGCTATCGTACGCATCGTCGTATTCGTCACGATCCGATTCATTGGTATCGGACACGAGATCGGGGTTTCGCTGCGGAGAACGGTGCTGGTGTTGCGCGGGCGATCGTTGTTGAGAGGAGCGCGAGGAGGTGATCGATAACGATCTTCGATGTTGTTCGTTGGTAGTTGAAATCTTCTTGCGAGCTGCACCGATCCCGGTTTTAGCGCGCGAGAATCTCGCGTTGTTGACTGATTCGTTCATCTGTGCGACGACGGACGAAGACACTGCTGTAGCACTTGGTCTTCTTCTCTTCGATGACGTTCCGTTACGTTCGTCGACGCGTTCCGTGCTTCTCTTCGCGGTCGTCGATGGCGTTTCCGTGAATTCTTTCGACTCGTAGAGTCGCGACGATTGCGTCTGATGCAGCTTCGGACAGAGTTTTCCGATGCTGTTGATACGCAAAAATTGAGTCATGCACATGTAGCACGCGTGACCCAGCGGCGCATCCACTCTTAGATTGCGAATCACGTTCGTGAAGTCGGTTACGTTCAGGTTGCGAAGAGAGCACGTCGCGTCGTCGACATACGAGTACCAATAGTCCACGAATCGCAGCATCAATTTGTCGGTCACGTTGCGAAATGCGTCGAACACGTTCAGTGTCGTCAATAAACGGCGTTTCGCACATTTCGGATTGATATCAGCGCCCTGACATATCATATGAAATTGATCGTGCACATTGCGCCTAACGAGCGTCTGTCCCGAGCACAAATTGGCTTGTTCGGCGGTCAGAGCACGGCGTAACTGTTCGGACGATTGGAATTGAAATTCGAGCGGTAGCACGTTGTACGTGTTCATCAGTTTGACGAAACTGTGAAAGGACGTTTGTGAACGTGAGAGCATTGCGCCATTTGTCGTTACGAGCACTTGTTTCGCTACGAACGAATTGGTCCCGTTGTCGCAGTCGTCGATCGCGGTGATATCGATCGCTGCGTTGTTGGACCGCAGTTGTCTTCGTTGCGATGATGTTTGTTGGACGCTGTCTTGATGTTGATACGTCGCAGTTGGCGGTATTGCGGTCGCGTTGGTATCGGCGAACACGGTACCGTGGCGCAACATATTCAGCGCGTCCACAGCGTTTTGCACATCGTAACCCTCGCGCATCAATTGAGCGGTAAGCGCGTCCTCGGTCCGATGTTGGGTGTTGCCCTCGATGTCGATCGAATCACTGGCGAACAACGACGACATATCACAAGCGGTTCGTGTCGCGTTTCGACGATGTCTCAGCGTCGTCGGGGAGCGCGTCAACGCGGCGAGAATACTAGATGAAACACCTGCGTCTTGTTGTCGAACGCGTTCGGGTAGTCCGTTTTGATGCGTTTCTTGATCTTGACGACCATATCGCGGAAATTTTTTCGCTACACGACGTGTCGCGAAAAAATTTCCGCGAAACGTGTCCGGTTTCCTCGACGAATTCACGCAGAAACCGATACAGATCGCTATCGCGCATCGTGACGGTGGAGTCCTCGCGAATACGGTACCGTTGCAGCAGGGACTCGAACGGATCGATCATCACGTGCAGATTTCGAGCATTTCGCACCATGGCGTCCGGCAGTTCGTCGATCAGCACCGGATCTTCCTATTTTTCGTCGACTGTTTCACGAAAGATACGCACCGATCGTCGGCGCATTTTGACATCGCGTTTCATCGCCGTTTCGTCGATGCGATTGCGCGACGACGTCGGATCGTTCAAAGCGGGCATTAGCAGACAACTGGGCAGAACACTGTCAATTTGCGACGTCGTCGGTGCGTTCGATGCGTTCGCACTGTCGAATCCGTCCTCGTACGACGCGAATTCTTCCTCGGATGATATCGAAGACGGCGTTGATGATTCGCTCGTGTCGTCGCGATAGCGAGCATTGGTCGTTCGACGTTTGTTCGCTTTGGCGTACATTACACCGATACGGTCGCTCAGATGAAACGCCAGCATGCGATGAAACAGGGCCAAACCGTTCATCATTGATTCGATATGCGCCCTGGATTCATCGTTCAATTCGGTTCGTTCGCCGTTACATACCACTTCGGCCTGGCGCGCGCCTATAGCGTCGTACAGCGCCTATGTGGCATTGTTGTGCGTGCACGTATCGATACCGTAGTGCTCCATAGCGAGGAACAGTCCGGTGCGAAATTCCGGGAAATTGACTCCTTTGGCGAAACAGCGAGTGGCGAACTGATACGACACGCTCGGTGTGGCGTTCGTTTTGACGAAATGCACCGCGGTGTCGTGTTGACGACTGTGCAGAGCTTTGAAACGATGAACCATTCGCAGACAGAATTTCAGTCGAGTGATCACACCGGCGTCGCTGCGCAGCGATATCGCGTCGTTCACGGTCAGAACAATTTTGGCTAGATTGCGCAGATACTGCGTCTGCTGCTGATGAAAGTAGCGGCTCTTCATCATGGTGGATATTAGGTTCTTGAACAGTTCCGCGCTCATTCGTTCGGGCTCGTCGGCTTGACAAACGTGCGAGCGCATCATGCTCATCAGATCGGTCTTCACCTCGTCCTTTATCCCCTGGCGCAGCGTAGCGTTGCTCAGAGTGCCGCTGAGCACACTGGAGAATATCGGCCTCAGCACCTCGGACACGAATTCGCTCTTGCCGCTGTCGCTGGTCCCTTGCAACAGTAGCACAGTTTTCAAAACTGGCCTGGAAATCGAATCGCCGTAACGTATCGCAGAAAGAACGACAATACGTTGGTGTCGCCTCGAACGAATATGTGCAGAGTCACGATAGCAATGCTCATACTGTACGCTATGTCATTCGGTACGTAGCGATCCTCTGGTGCGGACGTCACGTAGGCCGCTAAACCGTTCGCCAGCGAATTGGTATCGTACGAGTGTATGTTTCGCTCGGGATACATACGACACAGAGAATCGTAACACTCGTCGAACAGATCGCATCTAGGATCGGTCAATTGAGCAAATGCGTTTACACGATGATTCGCTCTGCCCGTTAGACCGGACCAAACGTCGTTTCGCTCGATCGCTGTTTCATTGTTATCGAGGCGAATGAACGCGACGCATCGTTCTTTCTCTCGCACCAAGAGAAACAAATACGCGGGCCGCGATATTCACCATCGCGTTGTCGCTATCGCTGTTGTTTCCGCGCTACAACGATATCCATAGTGCGAGTTTCGGATCGTCGGCGATCTCGCGCAAACTCCCGCAATCGCCACGACGCACAGAAATTGCGAGTAGCGGTCCAAACTTCCGACGCGATCGTCGTCGAGTCTTCGCTGTTGAGCGCCGTGCATCGATCGACGATTCTTCGTTTGTGCGTTCGTCTCGAACGACGGTGGAACGACGAAGAACTCCGTGGACGATGGCACGAGGTCCCGTAGATTCGTGCCTCTCGTGGAGTCCGAATCGATCGTAGTCTCGCATTCGTCATCGCGAACATTATTGTTGATATCGAGCGTCAATTTTCGACGATACTTTCGCAATTCGTTCAACAGCACTTCCTGATCAGTGAGACGACGATCGACAGTGGTCGCGGTTGTCGCTATGGAAATCGCAACGCCCGTCTGTTTTCGCGATTTCCTCGATCCGGAAGGAGAACGAGCGTCGCGATTCGTCGAGAACGAAGTCGCACGCGGAGTCGACGGTGTCGCATTGCTGACGACGCAAGAAGCCGCGACTCGCCGCGAACGAATCCCGAGCCAAGCGTTCGACCAGTTCGTCGGTGCAACCGTCGCTCCGTTCGTTCTCTCTTTCCGAGAGCACGGATCTGCAGCCCAACGGGCGCAGAGCACGTGCATCATTTGCGCAGTCGCGCCATTAACGTTGCGTGACGGTGATTCCAATAATACGAGCATAATTCGTAGCACGCTGTCGGAACCGCGCAGCAAATGATGACCGAAAGCGTGAAGCCAGATTCACATCGTATCGCGAACGTTCGCGCGAAACGATGCGAGTTTAGCAAACGTTTCAACGCATCGTTCGAGCTCAGTGCCGTGGTAACAGATTCATCAGATCGGCAACTTCGCATACGAACGGACGATCGAACTGACGCAAACATCGACGACGAGCGAGCGGTTGTCTCATC
>NW_020230450.1:660000-723789 GCF_003227715.2 Harpegnathos saltator | reverse complement strand
ATGATGTCAACTGCGGAGAGAAGAAGCCGCCAGGGACGTAAATCATATCACCTTGATCGACCGAATGTCACCTCAGCGCTCGCTCCGCTTCACTGTTTTACGCAACGTCCGGATTTCGCCGATCTCTAATCAAACTTGTTGTTCTAGATGCAACAAGGCTTCTCGTTAAACTCAATTGGGACGCTCATTGGCAACGTTGAGATCCCATCTATGTGCGCTAACAAGCGCAAGCAAGATTTTCTCGTCGATACACAAAGCGTGGTGAGAGCCGATCGCTGCCCGAAACGATGTTTTCTATAGAATAACTTTGCCAAAGTTTCTCATTCTCGTGAAATTTTTCTGACGGGTTTCGACATTGTATACTTTTGTTTACGACAAACAAATGCACACACAATATATAATATATAATATATACGATATTGTTTGCTACATTTCAATATTTGAATTTAACATAAATTTAATTTAATATAAATACTTAATATAAATATTTAATAAATAAAATTAATTTAACATAATTTAATTTAATATAAATTTTGGCAATTTTAATTTAGGTGGTGGCTCGTCCCCAGGTGGGAATTTGCGCGCCTTGAAAGTGAAAGCAGCTCGGAAACTCAAGTTTCACCGACCGTCGCGTCGAGAAATCGGAAATAATTTCACAGGACGATCATTTTGAGCATTATCGGACGCGTCCAGGAGCGGCGATTTGCACAAATCCCCGAGAGGGCTGCGCGCGCTGCGCCGATGGGGATGATTCGATTGCGGTGGGATTTCTGCGCGTTTGTATCCCACGTCTTATCGCCTCGTATTTACCTTCTTCACACGTTCCCCGTCGCAGAGACGCGTCGCGCTCGCTCGTCGGATTTTGACGTTTGCCCGTAGCGCGAGGCCGATCCCCCGCGCGTCCGTTTACCGAGGAGGCGGTCGGCCGGCCGGTCGTCCGCGCACATCAAATCGCGACGCACTAACGACTCGGCGGCGACTCAGCGGCAGCGGCACAGACCGGAACCGTCAGCAGCAGTCGTTCCTCGCTCTTGGAAATAATATTCCCGACTTTTTTACGGGGGGCCACGCATCTCTCGAATAAAAGAGAAACAGCGAGACGGGGGCGCAGAGGGACAGAACGGAGGGCCGGCCGAGGCGAGGAAAACAGAAAAAGAGAGAGGAAAGGAGGGAGAGAGAGGGAGGAGGAGGAGGAGGAGGAGGAGGAGGAGGAGGAGGAGGAGGAGGAGGAGGAGGAGGAGGAGGAGGAGGAGGAGGAGGAGGAGGAGGAGGAGAAGAAGAAGAAGAAGAAGAAGAAGAAGAAGAAGAAGAAGAAGAAGAAGGTGGCGGAGGCGCTGCACCACGGAGAATTGAAAATGATGATTGGCGGTAAGCGGGCTGCCAACGTTGATGGAGGAGCCAACCAAGGGGTGGGAAGGGGAGGGCAACGCGAGAGAAACGCGGAGGAGAGCAGAGACGAGAGATGAGACGAGAGAAGAAGAGAGAAAGAGAAAGAGAAAGAGAGAGAGAGAAAGAGAGATAAGAGGTAAGACGCGCGTAAAGGGCTAAATAAGAAAGCCACGAGGGAGGAGAGAGCCAAGGGGACCGCAAGGGGACGGCAGCAAGACTGGCCGAAAGAGAGAGAGAGAGAGAGAGAGAGAGAGAGAGAGAGAGAGAGTAGAGGACATCGCATCGCGGCGAACGGAAAAAGAGTCGGCCAGCGCGAGCGAATTAAGTCGATCGCGGTGCGTGGAACCACATCCTTCGCGCCCGCTGCCTTCCTTCTTCGTGGATATCGCCTCTCCGCGTAGCGGGCGCGCGAGCTTGCTCCTGCCTGGCCGTAACCGTCGGCCGGCGCTCCTTCTCGCTCCCACGGGGACGCATCGGCGCGCGTAGCCCTTCTTTATTATCGACATCGACCATCGTCTTTTGTTTTATAATAACCGCCGCGCGGCTGCGGTCGCGCCGCGCCGCGCCGTTCTCTCTGCGCGTTCGTCGCACTCCTTTTGCAATGCCGGTGGAGGAGGAGGAGGAGGAGGAGGAGGAGGAGGAGGAGGAGGAGGAGGAGGAGGAGGAGGAGGAGGAGGAGGAGGAGGAGGAGGGGGGGGAGGCGGAGGAGGAGGAGGAGAGCTCACCGCGGCTGCTGGAGCGGTCTCCGGGGGGATACCTCGCGATAAATCGCCGATGGCCGGTAGTGACGTCAACTTTGCACGCATTCTCGGCCGCGCACATTCGATTGTCGAGCTGATCGTCGCGACGAGGAAGTCCCGGCGCGCGTTGCGCAAGATATGTCCCTGCCGCTCGGTTGTTGTTTAGCGAAATCCGGTGGTAATTTTCACGTCACGAAGTCACGGTAGCTCGGTGATAAGCGCGTATCGCCGCGTTAAATCGTTCGGCTCTACGGTAGACAATGGGGTAATAAACTTGGTCGGAAAATCTCCTCTATCCTTCACGCGAGCTCGCTCGACCCGCTCAACCCGTTGACGTGCGAATCACGCCGGCGCTATTTTGCCGACAGCGTTGGATTATTTAGAAAGAAATCGACGAAACGCGAATAATTCAGTCTCCTGCGAATAATTCACTTTTCCCCTTGGTATGTGTGTGTGTGTGTTGAGACGCGCGTCGCGTGTCGCGTCTCGCGAACGCTGGGCTCTCAAACGCGAGTAATCACTCTCTCGGTGGCCGACGACGGCGACATTTTCCTCGCGAGCAACTAAATTCGAGATGGACAGAAGCGGGCCCCGAAATATGCGCGTCGCCTACGCTGTAAATCAGAGCGCTCGAGCGCCCTGAGAAAAATGTTACATCCACGAGGATTGAAATATGTTTGTGTAAGTAGCGCGATACGGTGCCGCGTCGGTGCCGAGGCGGAAAGTAATTCGCGGGAGAGCTGTACGCAACTTTCGCGAAAGGATTTATCCCTTACACGCCCGACACAGAGCGCCTCCGATAGTAAACCAGCCCTGCGCACGGCCCAGTGATCGATGGTTTATTATTAAGAAAAAAAAAAAACATTCGCTTACATCGGCAATGGGCAAACCGTCACAATAATTAAACCCACTTGAAATCATCACAACCACCTAAATCACGAGACTTCCCAGCAACATCGCCTTCTCCTCCTCCGGAAAAACACGCTCTCCCTCCCCGCCTTCTCTTTCTGTCTACGTCGCAGCTTTTTATTAAATATTCCTCGCTGCGTCGTCGTGCATCGAGAAGCAAGTAGCGAGAGAGAGAGAGAGAGAGAGAGAGAGAGAGAGAGGGGGGGGGAAGGGGGGAAGAGAGGCGATGACCATTCTCTCGACGGCCGAGAGAGTTACATCTCCGGTGCTCCCTGCGTCTCGAGGACGCGGCAGATGCGAGGACAGATAAGAGCGCGACACGGAGCTGCGTCTCGGCGGGCCGCCCTTAATCCGCCGATAAAAACGCCCGCTCACGTATATTATTTTATTCCGGTTGCCGAACCGCGCCGCGAGACTTAAACGCATCCATAATTACCGGCGTCTACGTGAACCGCTTAACTTATCGCGCGCTCCCGCGCGTACGAGAGCCTAATTTATGCGTGCGTGGATTTCAACTCCCACGCCGCGCCGCTCACGGGCGACAACCGAGAGAGCGGCGGCGGCGGCGGCGGCGGCGGCGGCGGCGGCGGATTGTTCATGCCCACACGATCGCGCGACGGTGTGCGTACATGCGTATACGTATACCTGTCCGACGCGGCCGGTAAGAATTATCCGCGTCCAGTCGGACACGACGAGCTCCCGATACGAGCCCCGACTCGAATCCAGATCGGTTTCCGCGCGCCGACTGGAAAGCGCAATCGCGCCACCCATAAATCGCGCGTTTCAGCGCGGCGGACCGGTGCTTTTGCATCGCACCCAGCATTCTTGCCGCCGGCTATGACGTGTTTCGAGGGCCATCGCGCTCTCGCGTAGCGCGTGTCGCTGTCAAATCCCGCAGATACGCGCGGCGATGCTCCGACGTGACGTCGATGGCCGTCTCGGTCAATCCCTTCTCGTGTAATTGCGTAAGAGGTGGTCGATTTGTTTCGCGTGGACGCAGAAGGGCGAATTATCTGCTGGTCAACGTGGTGAGCAAGGTTGAACATTTCGAGCAGAGCTGAGCTTTCGCGCCGCTGAGAGGCCGATCTAAGAGCGGAGTCTCATCGAGAAGTATCGTCGCTCGAAGCGACTAGCGAAAACACTGCTGGAGCGGACTCTGACTGTATATGAGTTTCAATCAATTAGAGGGGCCACGTTTCCGCGAGAGTGAAGCACGTCAGATCCCTACTTGAATTTCGAGTGAAAGCATTCACTCGACGAGCGAATGACTCGCGAATGAGTAGAGACTTACTTAGAGAGTTACTTCATATGAGTGAAGATATCATCGCTCGATTTCGAGTGACTCGATAATCGCTTCATTTCACGAGTGAACTTTCACTCCGACAACAAACTCCGAGAGCGCGTCGCGCGCGCGTGTGACGCTGGCAGCGCGAGCGCGTTAATCGAGAGTCTCAATTTCTCGGGAGAAAACAAGAGAAAAAAAACGTAAGTCTAGTTAAGCAGCGTGGAGGGTAGGAGCGAGCGCATATAATCTCGCGAAATTGACTTTCAAATAACACGAGAGGTAAGTAGCAGGGAACAAAGCGCGCGAGCGCGCGCGGCCGGATGCCGAGGCGGCTGTTTAAAGTTGTTCGCTCATCACGTTGCTTGCACAAATAGTTGGAGAATCGGCCAAATGGTACCCGCGCCAGTGCGTAACGACGAACGAGCTCGTCTGTGCAAAGCAGGAGAGAAAGAGAGAGGGAGAGACAGCTATTGCAGTACGGGGGTGAGGCCAAGTGCGCGCGATCGGCAATAACGCGAAAAGCGCGAGCGCGGAAAAAGACGAGCGTGAAGGATGAACGATGGACGCTGCTCGCGTTCGGCCGAGGCAGACCCGGCAATTTGGTCGAATTGCGCGTCGATTACCGGTCGCACGAATTTTCCGTTTGTTTGAGTTACGGCCGAGGCACCTAACTCTTTCTCTCTCTCTCTCTCTCTCTCTCTGCGAGCCGCGTGACGGCACGACGATGGAAAAGGAGCTGACCGAGGGAGGCTGCGCGAGGAGAGAGCCCGGCGGTTACGAAGGGAGCGACGGACGCGAAGGGCCGCCGAAGCGCGTAACGCGCGCGCGGACGGTCCCGAAGACCGTCGAACAATGAGCAGAAAGAAGGAGGACCCACGCAGTTTCTCTCTGTGTACCGAAGAGAGCCGGTAATTTGCCCGATGGTCGGCGATTAACACTCAAATGAACTGTGGGGAAGACCGCGCGCGGTGTTCTCTCCCTTTCTCTCTTTTTTCCATCCATCTCTCTCTCTCTCTCTCTCTCTCTCTCGCTCGCTCGCTTCGACTCTCGCTGCCGCGTCGCTGCACCTATCTCTCGTGCAGCTCCTTTGTTCCTGTGGAGATAGTAGCTCCTCGCTGAATCTCCCTCTCGCCCTCTGCACCCGCTCGACAATGGTAGCGGTTATTCCGCGCCGCGATTTTTCCGGCAGCCGAATAAAGGAGGAGCAGAGAGGAGGAGGAGGAGGAGGAGGAGGTGGTGGTTGAGGAGGAGGAAAGAAGATAAAGGGAGGCAAAAGGGAGAAAAGAGTACGCTCGCGTTCGCGCGAGCGCGAGCGCGAGCGCGCCTTCTTCGAGTCTGCCAGAAGGAGGATAATTCCCTGTAAGTGGATAATGTCTCGACGGTGCTCCTTGCCTACGCAGTCCAGGATCGTCGTCTTGGCCTACCGCCTGCTCACCCTCTCCTCCTCCTCCTCCTCCTCCTCCTCCTCCTCCTCCACTTCTCTTTTCCTCTCGTCCTCCTCTCTTATTTCGATCCTCCTACCCTGACCATCGCGTTTCGCCTGGTAGATCGTAGCCGATGGCTCAACGCTTTGTGGTCGTTCGGTCTCTAGCGGGCCTCCCTCCGCTTGCCCTCCCTCCCTCCCCGGCCGCCCTCTTGTCGCCCCTGCGCCTAGCTCTATCTCGGACCCCGCCGAACGATCTTATTGTGCAACCTGCTTTCATAGTTCCACCCGGTGCCCCCGGACGCGCCTCTACCCGTGGAATTCGCGTTTTTCCTCCCCGGCGTGCCACCTTTCAACCTCCCTCCCCCCTCCCGGCAGAACCGACCGCGTCCGGCACTTCTCTTCCACCCCGGACTTTTATCGCGCAGGGATAACCTACGCTGAGCCGTTCGCGGCTCATCCTCCAATTATCCCTAATACAGAGAATACCGTGGAACGTTATTATTACCAGCATCTATTTGGAATTGTTGCTCCCCGCCTCTCGCCGCGACACGTGGTGTGAATATCGCGAGTGGCCGCTGAGAAGCTGAGAACCAGCCGCGAGGAGCTCGAGGAACCCAGCGGCGAAAATCGCGCGGTGCGCGGCTGTATTATTCCGGCTGTGCGGCGTGATCGTGCGGGAAATACAAAGCGACTTTCATCTCCTTGGATTGGATGAGTTTATTAAAATCAGAGGGAAATGATTCCACACCCAGGAGAGCGACGCAAACACGTGAGATCTGTCGCACGGGGGCGAATTTATGACTGTCAAGAGGAGAAATGATTCAATTTTAAAGCGACGCGAATACGCGCCGTCTGCCGATCGTGGCGGGCGAGATTTCTCGAGGAATTTCGCGAGGGAGGGTTTAGTCGTAGTTGACGCTCCTCATGTTTAGCCAACAATGTCCGAATGAAGACGGGCAGAACATCGCGAGAATGTTTCTTCCCAAATTCCTTGATTCTCGGAGGATCCGCTTGGACATAGAATGCGTCGCAAGTCTCATCGAGGAAAGGCGTCGCACCTCCAGTCGGTCTCGCCAATAGACGAAGAGATTAAAGCTACTCGACTACCTTGGCGTTACACACGTTACGGCATCGAACTATTTTGAGCTCCGACCACACCCGCGCGATTGATCGAGCAACGCGCTCGTTCGTCGCGGGATATCCTAGAGCAAGGGATATCCCCGGCAACAGTCACCGCTTAATTCCGTCGATGAACATCTTCCTGCGATGACACCCGGCTCAGACGACTCTTTGTTCGCCGCTGTCGCGCCGCTATCAGTGCCCGTATTCGGAGCGTAGAAGAAACAGGAGAGGGAGAGGAAGAGCGAGGGAGCGATGGAGCGAGGGAGAGACGATTGCCGCAAGGTCGTCGTAATTATTGTACCTCGTGGCGATTGTTCGAGTACGTGCGAACTACTGTCGGTACGGACAGTGCGCGCTCGGCGAGCGCACCGAACGGAATCGCCGTGTAATATTCCTCGTCGTTACACCCGTGCCGCGCACTTTAGCGGCGGAGTCTCTCTCTCTCTCTCTCTGTCTCTCGCTCTCTTCTCTCTCTCTCTCTCCCCCTCTGTCTCGCGCGGTTCGCGAGGACGAAGACGACCAAACGATCTCACCGCCCTGAAATCTACATTCAGACTCTGAATTTTATAGGCCGCCGACGAGGAACGGCGATTCTCTCGCTCTCGCGCCTCTCGCCGCCGCGCCGCCACCTTTATGATGGGCATTCCCGTGACGGCTAAATGCAGCGCGATGCAACGGGGCCGGATCATCCGCGGAACGGCTTCTCGCCCATCGATCGCGATGACTTTTACGATAGCCGGAGAGTCGCGGCCCCCTCGCGATCATAAAGCCCACGTCGGTGCGCGTCGGAGTTTCGGCCGGTATGCCGCGCGATGTGCGAGCCGCGGCGAACGCACGAAAGAGAGAAAGAGTCCACCGTCTCTCCTCTTCCTCTCCTTTGACTCTGCGCGCCTCTGAATGCCGCGGCCGAGCGGTTACGCGAGGATTTGTATTCGCTATGCGCCGCCGGTTTAACAACGATTTACATTCTTCGTCGAAACTGCCTCCTCTCTTTGAGGCCTCCCTGCTCCATGAAATTAAGGTACCTTCGATTTCGGATCGCTCGTGCGCGCAGTCGTTTCAGGTGCGTTTCAGCTAGCCTCGCAGCGTGAGGACTCCCGAGTCTCAGCTCGCAGGGCTCGCAGGGCTTGGCTCTGAGAAGCAACTTGAGTTTTAAACCCGATTCAGACAGAGACTCAAACTTGGACCAAGCTGTAGTCGACATTACTGGAAACGGGCATCGCCGGTATTCGTTGTCCGATTTTGTATTCAAGGTCGTCTCATGAACCCCAAAAACTGCAAGCTTCACAATCGACAGTTCAAGCTGTCAAGGTTAGACTAGATATTTGCCTGATGCGAAAATTCCGCAACTTGCAGAAGGCGTGCGCTCGCCCCGCTCAGGGATGTTTCCAGGATCACTGCCGTACTTTCGCGACTGAATGTAAGGATATACGAAGTGGAAAGTTGCAACACGAAATGAGATGGAACATTAAAAAAGATGCTTATTGGACCTCGAACACTCGAAGACCGGACTATGAACGCCGACCCTTAAGGGGACTGGAGGGTCAGATTGCTGAAAAATCGTGCTTGTTTTTGATAATATTTTGCGACGAACTGAATAAATGTGCAAGAATGAAAATTTTAGATATATTTATATAACATATGAACAGTAGACAAATTTTGTTTATTAACAAATATTCATATAAATATACGTTCACTTAAATTTCAAACAAGTTTTTCTCGAAATTTTATTGTTCAACTTTCTGCAATGATTTCTCCGAAACTGAGCTTCGTATTGATTTGAAATTTTAAAGCAATAATATTTGTTCATCTGGCTCTCAGATGAACCATGGACAATTACGTCGAAATATTTCATTTCGAGATATTAATTTTTTTATTGTAAAAGAATTGAAAAATTTGGATTTTTACCTAGTAATAGCTGCCATTTTGTTAATTTCGTTCGATTTTTTTTTATTAGTGGTTCACCGGATAATGATAAGCCTCCTCAAGATTTCTAGCTAAAATTCGCTCTGATCGGAGCATCGAGAGCCGAGATATTACTGCAAAAACAATTTGAAAAAAAAAAAAGGAGAGTATATCTCAGCTATATATATCGTATATTTATATGAGTATTTGTTAATAAACAAAATTTTTCTACTCTTCATATGTTATATAAATATACTCAAAATTTTCATTCTTGCACATTTATTCAGTTCGTCACAAAATATTACCAAAAGCAAACACGATTTTTCAGGAATCTGACTCTCCAGTCGCCTTAATCGCGATCAACCCGATCGATCTCGGAGGACGCGATCTTTCCAAAGTACAGTGGAAAGAGGCGTGAGAAAGGAGCGGGGAGGGGTGAGAGGGAGAGACATAGCTCGTCGTACATAGCTCGGGTGCAGAAAATCGCGTACAAATGCGCGCGCCGTTGAAACTCATAGCCGGGCAGACAGTAAGAATAATTTACGGCGTGGGAAGACATCTGCATTCCGCGCGAAAGATGCCTCGGCATCACGTCAGGGGAGATACTCGACGGGACCTAGGACTACCGAGGAATGGGCAGGAAAGCAGGATACCGACGCCTTTCCTCGGCCGCCGGGCGACCCGGCAGAGGCGGCTTTACGAGCGTGCATGGGGACGTTCGGTGGTCATCCCCGAAGTCGCGAGATCGAAAACGACGCGCGGTGCAAGAGGAGGAAAAAGGAGAAACGGGAACGGACGAAGACGAAGGATCGCGACGTCGAGCGGGCGAACAAGGGCGGCGAGAGAACGCGCGCGGGCGGGCGTCGCGTCCGTCGGTGAGAACGGCTCCGCTCCGCTCCGCTCCGCTCCGCTCCGCGAGCGCGCGGCGGCGGGCGTCGCGAAGAGTTCCCATGGATGTCAGACCCGCGGAGCCGGAAAAATCCATAACGTCAGCCACTAGTAGGCAAAGCACAATCCCATTGGCTCTCTTCCCGAGGCCCGCGACGGCCGCGCGAGAACACTGCGAGCTCTTCGGCTAAGCCAGACCGTGGCGCGCGCGCGAGCGAGAGGAGACCATAAGCCAAGTTTTCGAGCGCGTCCCTTCGCTCGCGCATACGCGAGTTCCACGAGCAGGACACACGGACACGCTGGAAAGGACGACGACGACGACGACGACGACGACGACGACGACGAAGGCGACGGCGACGGCGGTGGTGGCAGCGGTGAGCGGTCAGCGATCAGCGGCCAGAAAGAGAGAGAGAGAGAGAGAGGGGGGGGGAGGAGAGAAACCTCGGTGCGACGAGCACACTTTTGTTATGAGGATCGTATGATATTCCAGTCAGCCACGCGGTTGAACAACGGGCATCGCCGTTCACAAGCTGAATGACAATATACCGGGGGCTCCGCGCGCGAGACGCTGGGTAATTGCCAGCTTGGCCAATCATTATTACGCGTGTCGTTGGATATGCTGCGCCGTTGACACACGGCACGGCACGGCACATGCACAGTGGATCGCAGTAGATATAACCGCGCCGTGGCGGCCGCGATATCCCGCGAACTAACGGCGGTGGACGCGCGTGATTTACGCGAACGCCTGAACGCGCGACGGCCTGAGAAGGAGAAAGAGAGAGAGAGAGAGAGAGAGAGAGAGAGAGAGAGAGAGAGAGGGGAGAAGGGAGAGAAAGAGAGAGACCAGTTCGCGGGATATCGCGCGCGAGCGCGTTCCCGCCGCCGTGATCTAGATTCGACGTTTCGTTTGCGAACGCCAGGCGGCTTTCGTCGAAGGCATCGGAATTTAAATGACGCCGGAAAGGCAGGCGGAATAAATGTGCGCTCGCCGCGAGTAATGCCCCCCGTCTCGTAATATTATTCAGGCTGCGGGCGCCGATTTTTAATAGGCCCAATAGAGCCAAGTTTTTACTGGAATACTATAAACCTAGGTTATGTGATAATAATAAGAATGATAATACTAATCAACTCTTGGTACAGACAAAGACAAATAGCAACAGTACAAAAGGAAAGGAAGAGAGCGATCGAGCGGGCGAGGTGTCTGCATTGAAGCTGCGCTATCGTGTTAATTAATTCAACCGAATTCTTTCCTCCGGTTGGAGCACTCAGACTTATGGTCAAGATCTTATTAACATCGCAATTGCGAAAATCATTTGTTTCAATAGTAACGTCCGACTTATATAATTATATAAACTCGGTTACGCCTTAACTGTCTCCGTTTCTACGTGACGAGCTCTCGCATGCATGAGTAATGCGCGCAGAATATTGCTGCTCATGTGCATGAAATCTTAAACGTTTTAATAAATATCCGCAAAACTTCCGCAACATTTCTATAGATCCTCTGAAACGTATTGTCACATGTCAGGACTCGGTTACGTTTGCACGAACTGTCGTCCGCAAAAAGCGCGTCGTCCTACTGCTGCGGCATACTTGGAAATTTGAGTAATGAATAATTAGTCAAATTCATCCCGAGTCCTACGTCGATAAATGTCGATTCGAGCACTGTAGGGATTTATGAGGATTAACAGCTGGGATTAATAGCGTAATGGATAATTGCGTAATGGAAAGCTACTGTCGCGAATATCGCGCTGGTTAAGTCACAGAACTCTACTCGCGCGTGCGTCAGCGCGTGTGTGCGTGTGAACACGCGAGTGCAATTCTAACAAATGTTACCGGTCAGTGCGCATAGAAGAGAGAGAGAGAGAGAGAGAGAGAGAGAGAGAGAGAGAGAGAGAGAGAGAGAGGGAGAGAGAGAGAGGGAGGGAGGGAGAGAGAGAGAGAGAGAGATACGTATGATAATCTGATTGTGTACTTGATTTAGCGTGGGTTAATTAAAACGGCGCGTTGCGATCGAGGAGTCGATATTGTAGTATTCTCGACACGCCGGTAACCGGATGCGATTACTTACGACGTGCAACGGTACCGTTCAATAAGGAAAGTCTAAATCAAGATTGACCGGTAGTAATTAATTATCACCCGCTCTATACAACGTGTCCCACGACTCGAGCGTCGACTCGAGACACTAGCGCGCCGGAGAGGCTTGTGTCTGATTTGTGAGAAAAGCGCGCTCGCCGTCCGCGCGACGAATCGAACGTTCTCGAGTACGTTCTTCGTGCTCGCGGAAAAACGCGGCTGAATTATTCGCGCGAGCGCGAAAAAAACGCAGGGGAAAATATACCTGTCATCGCGCTGAAAAGCCAGTGCATATTTCCCGTCATCTCGCCGTCGGGAGCGGGGATAATGAAGCCATTACTGTTCCTACGCCAGTCGTTCCGTCGTACGCCTACTGAAGCGCCGATATGGAATTGAGTTCCGTCGAGAATTTATGGACAAAGTTCGGCGTCGACGGCGTCGTGTTAAACGGCTAAACGAAACGCCACGTTACAACAGCGGCGAGGCGAGGCGAGGCGACGCGACGTTACGATCGTCGACTTTCCGACTTCGATCGCAGGGCGGCGGGAAACGCAACGAGCCGATGCACGTCCGCGCCGATCAGGATGCAATAAATTATAGCGAATAATAATGTCGTCGCGAGCTCCGGAGGGTGCTCGTTAAACGGAAGGCGCAGCACAATCGCGCTGCTAATGACTACGGCGCTGCGCGCGGTTGTTTCTTCGTATAACAACGCGAGCGAGCGATCTAGCGCGAGGCGAGGCGAGGCGAGGCGAGGCGAGGCGAAGCGAGGCGAAGCGCGCGGCGAACGTGGATACCTCTCGTCGCGCCTAGAGGACGGTGAGTCTTGACGAATCATTAGGAAGGTATCCACCTTGAAGTGGTTTCCTTTTACCTCGGGGCTCCACGGTAGATCTCGACCCGCGGATCGACCCATTGTCTGCGCGCGCGCGCATGAACGGCGCTTCATTGCGCCCGGTGAACGCCGAGCCATCGTGCGTTTTGGGGCATGAAAACAAAAATTTTTATTCTTACGAGCGAATTTGGTTCTCAAGGACTACGAGTTCTCTGCTGGCCGACCCGTTCATCGTCGTCCATACCGACTCAAGTCTTGTCCTCTTTCCTCACCGTCAGAGGAAACTTCGTCGCGCTGAATTCGGCGCGAGAGGCACTACCGTGTCTCTTGATATGAAATGACCATCAATTTTCGTGATTTTATCATGCATATATCGATCGATGACCTGCTCGAAAATACAGACGCGTCGGCGCACGTGACATCGCGGACGGCAATTGTATCTACGTAGTTTGAGTCCGCTCCGAATTCGAGGAGAGTGTCTCCCTCTGGGAGATTCGGAATCGCGTCGAGAGGCCGGCTCGGTGGAAGGCTGATGAAAGAAGTGGATGGACACGAGAGAGACGAATGTAAATCAAGCGGATTCTGCCGAGAAAAGGAAGCGCGCGCGCGCGCTAATGACTATTGACAAAATCGTCTAATTACGGCCGCGGCGAGTGCAGCCGAGTGAAAGGTCCGTAGGCGTGGCAGGAAGCATACAATGGATGGGAAACCCGATAGTAAAACATAAAATATATATACGACCGCAAAAACCTGAGGCTAAGAAAGTTGCGATATCGCGAAAGGTTAATTACCACGCACGGTATTATACGCACGACTAGCAATGCATTTCGATGAGATGCAGTGATATTTCCTTCACTCGCGTAGCTAGCGCTCTCCTCGCCCGCCGTTCCGCCACAGCCGGCTCACTTCTTTCCTTCCTCTTTTCTTTCCTTTGCCCCCTTTTTTTCTCCTTCGCTCCTTCTTGACCGCGAGACTCGCTCGGCTCGGCTCGGCTCGGCTCGGCTCGCTTGCGAGATTGTTAGCGCGAGGAAAATGCACGACGCGAGAGTACGAGGGGGGCAGTAATTATTTCCATGGCCGAGCCCATGGACGTTTTCTTACGTTCTCGAATGATGAGACTTTGCTACGGAGGTTCTGCTGCCGAGCAGCTAAGGGATCGTGGACGACGACGAGGATAAGCCGTGTAATACGCGTCAGCGAGAGGCCTCGAGCTTCTGTTTCAGGAACGGTGGGAGGACTTCGCGGAACACCGGCGCCGGTAAGGACTCGTCGTGCAAGCGTTACAGATCTGATGGCACTAATGACGGGGGACTCGGTGTCCGCGTGTTGTGACACTAACTGACCACGAGGAAGGGGACAGGGACGAAGAAGTGACGATGATCAGTTTGTTAGGTTCCCTTGTCGCTTTGATAAATCGACCGTAACAAGTCGGGGTGTGCGCGTCGAGTCAAGGAGCGAGCCGGAGAGAGAGAGAGAGAGAGAGAGAGAGAGAGAGAGGGGGGGAGGGAGGGGGGAAGGGCCGAGGGAAGAAGGGCCCGGAAGTATCGTCATTTTTACGAGACGTACGTCGGCTTGAAAGAAAAAAAAAGGAAGAAAGAAAGAAAGAATACAACTCGCTGCGATTAATCGGCGTCAAGCGCCAGTCACGCTACGTCGCTGCGTTCTATGGAAGCATAAGGCCCCAGCGACGGTCTCACGATGACTTCACACTTGGCACGGCTGATCGTGCAGGCATCAGGAATGCGATGACACTAGTAATGAAGCCCTAGCAGCGATATGAGAGCCGAGTGAGCGCGAGAAAGTAAAAGGGAGAAATGGCGGCCGCGGGTAAAATTCTCTCGCGTCTGGATATTTCCCTCGTGACGTCACCGATTCCGCGCCCCCGCGGTCTTATCGGCAATATTGCCAGTTGTTGTGCCACCGCCGAACGTGGGATGGCCGACGCCATATATCTCGAAGGTGTCCGTCGTATCGTCGCGTCGAGCATCGCGTCTCTCTCGCGCTGTGACTAAGGGAGACCCACCTAATTCCTATCTCAGCAACATCAAACCATTTGCATCATCAGTGGATTTGAAAAACGTACACATGTCGTGGAAGTTTCTCGTCCTTCGGATTGGTTTCCTTCGCGCTAAATTCCCAGCAATCACATTTCTTCCGGATCTTATCTCTCTTTCTCGCTCGTACTATTTTCTCGGAGCCTGTTTTTCGTCGTTTGTTAATTGAGATGAAATGTGCCAAGACTGATCCAAAGAGCACGTGACTTTTTAAGGGTGATGACCCACCCTTCGAGTATCGACGACAATGGCCAAGCGGAGTGAACGAATGTCCACGTCCACTTCTGATGCAAAGGGCTGAGGAAGTTCCGTACGACGCTCGAGGAAGCTCGAGGAGATTATTACTGATACTTCCGACGACGTCGAAGCCGAAAGAAAATCGAACCGCACGACAGCGACGGAACGTCGCTCGACAAACTGTGAGAAAATCGCTTTTCGTACGCGCGCGCGCGCCCGCATCCTCATGATAAATTATATTCCCGACGTCCTCCCTCGTTCCGCCGCGGATGCATTTGCGTAACACCTCGGAGGAAGGAGGTGTCTCGTCAGCAGGTATATCCGAGAAAGTCCGGCCGAGTCCTGCGCGGATCGGACCGGCGCGTTAAGGACCGCGCTCGTGCAGGCATCAAGGATCCGATGACGCTAATGACGAGGCTATGTGTCCGCATATTGACGCTAACTGGACTGACCACGAGGAAGGCGAGCTGAAGGCGCGGACGCGGAGAGAACGACGAGCGCGCGACCGGCTGGAGGAAGATGAGAAAGAGAGAGAGAGAGAGAGAGAGAGAGAGAGAGAGAGAGAGAGAGAGAGAGAGAGAGAGAGAGAGAGAGAGAGAGAGAGAGAGAGAGAGAGAGAGAGAGAGGCAAAAGTGGCGATGCCCAAGCCTGGAGAGTATCGTGCAGAACGGCGCGCGGAGGTAACAAACGTCTCCTCGAGGCCCTCGCAAGAGGCGGAGAGGAGGTCGCGGCGAGGTGAGGAGGCCGTTTTCGAGCCGCGGAGATGATTTACCTTACAACTAACAATATCCCTCCTTAAGGCCCTGGCGGATTTATTGGTTCTCTCTCTTTCCACCGGAGGATGTCCAACGAGTGGCGGCGGGCATGGAGGGAGGGAGGGCAGTACTTCACGAGGTCCCAGTGTGAGAGTGAAGGAAGGGGAGGGGTGGGAGGGCGAGAAAGGGAACGGAGAGGGGAGAGAGCGGGAGAGAGAGAGAGAGAGCGAGCGAGAGAGAAAGAGAGAGAGAGAGAGAGAGAGAGCGAGCGAGAGAGAAAGAGAGAGAGAGAGAGAGAGAGAGAGAGAGAGAGAGAGAGAGAGAGAGAGAGAGAGAGAGAGAGAGAGATGAGCAGAAGGCCCCGGGCTCGAACCCGGCACCTCATTACCCGATAATTTACTACGCGAGTAATTAACTGGGCACACAAACGGTGCCACGTTATATATACCCGGTGCGCGTATATACGCCGCCGACTCTCTTCCTTCTCGGCACTTCTCGGATGCGTACGCTCGTATATTACCGCGCCGCGTCCTCCTGTTGATCTATTTATCCATTCGTTTTGGCGTGACGAGCCCTCGCTCTTCGGTCGACCCGGATGCGCACGATAAACGATTCGATAATGGCGGCTTCGAGACAGAGAATGACAGAGAGAGAAAGAGAGAGAGAGAGAGAGAGAGAGAGAGAAAAAAAGAGAGGGGAAGGGGAGCGAAAGAACCAAGCGAGAAAAAAGTATTTATGACGTCTGCGTGTATTACATTTTGTTTGCTACGTTGGTGTGTGTTTCAGCACGTCACCGATATGACGTAATGATCGCGGCCTCTCTCATTGCTATACGCGCGCCCGTCAATTTGTTGTCGCGAGGAAAAGCGAGAGACGGGTAATTCAGTCGCAAAGTTATTTAGGATTCTTCTACTCCTCCTTTCCCGCCGCCTTGCTCCCTCCCAGGTATCCCTCTGTTCAGCGGCCGCACGGCTACGATCGAACTGTCGCGTCGGGTCTCTCTCCGGGTGTGAATTGAATATTAGTTACATCTGTAAGCAGATCACAGCCGGTAAAAGGCTCGCGAGAGGCGTCATTGAATCCCCCGATCGAGTTCGTAAATACCGGCGCGGACTCGTTTCTAGGCATCCTGTGTCGGCGAAGACGAAGGCTCCCGACGACGACAGACAGACGAGCGCCGCGGAAATCGCCATTTATAGGCGCTGCCGTGAGGTGGCTGTCGCTTGTTATTCGTGCGAGCTCCGGCACGTTCCTGGATTTTTCATTTGATACGCATTTTACGATTTTTCGCGTGTGACCGCCACCGCCTCGGCTTCTCTGTGCAGTCATCAGATCGAGGCTACCTGCATGCTAATCACGCCGCCAACCGGACAGGACTATGTGCGAGGAATAGATTTCAGTATTAGGACTACAAATTCGACCGGTCGATTGCTCGTGGAGATTCCGACAGAAGGAGAGAGAGAGAGAGAGAGAGAGAGAGAGAGAGAGAGAGAGAGAGAGAGGGAGAGAGAGAGAGAGGTCGTGCTTCTCTCATTAGAGACCGGCAAGCAAGACGTAGCCATAAATCTCCAGCGCGTTACTCGGGGACAAAAAAGGTAGGAAAGAGGAGGAAACGCAAGGAAATGTTTCTGGTGCGCACAAAATGAAAAAGCTGCCGGTAACTTTAATCCACCGATTCCTCTCACATAATCACTCGATTACGTCCGACGTCGTGCGGCGTAATGCCGTGTAACGCGACACCGGGCGGGCGAAAAGAAAGCAACGCGAGTCAAAAATTCACTTCGTTATCCTGCTAAATTATCCTCGCGCTACCAATAAATCCCACGCGGGCGGCAATAATTTAAAAAAGCCGCGAAATTAATTTAGCACCCGTAGGTGCCGGCCTGCCAAAACGCGCGATAAATCGTCGCCGTACGGCAACGATTCGCGGCCTGCGCGAAATGTAAATCACGCCTTTTCTTCGCGACCGAAGGAGGCTCGAGCTCTAGCCGCGCGCGATCGCGGGCATTAAAAGCGCGCAGTGTCCACCGCTGATGAATAGCCCGCGAAACAGTGGGTGCTCGCTCGCTCGCGAGAGACACAACTCGTTGTGCGGCAATAATGTTGCGAGGGACGACACCTCGTAGAGGAACCGGTGGGCAAGACCGCTGCGGAGAATGTTGCGCGTTGGCGGTCGCGGGCCACCGGCGGGCGGCGCCGGAAAGGACGACGACGACGACGATGACGACGACGAGAAGTCGCGCGAAGAAGTCGCTCGATACGACGGCAAGAGAGCGCTAAAATAATAATGCCCGCGGCAACGAGGGCTGTATCGACCGCGGAAGATAGAGATCAAGAGAGAGAGAGAGGAGAGAGAGAGAGAGAGAGAGAGGAGAGAGATAGAGAGAGAGAGAGAGAGAGAGAGAGAGAGAGAGAGAGAGAAAAGGAGAGGCTGTGCCGCGTCGAGGAAGGCGCGAAGAGCCGTGCCCTGCGTGCTCGAGCTCGAAGAAAAAGCATCGAAGCTGATTAGAATGAGAATAGACACGGACGTGGACGCGCAGCGATCTCTCCACATCGGAGAGAGAGGAGAGAGAGAGAGAGAGAAAGAGAGAGAGGGAGAGATGCGGGAGGTAGAAGGAGGAGGCAGAGTACGAGCAGGGCGCGAGGAGATGAGAGATAGAAACGGGCAAACTAAATAATAAAGCCCACACTTGGCCCGTTCGCCTGCCGGGACCCCAAACGGACCACCCGGTGCAACGGACCGAGGAGTCGCTCGTCGAGAGCGAGCGCTCGGCCCCGGGTGGGCAGAGGTGAGCATTTGAAATGGTAATTACGAGCCAAAACCGCCGATCCCCGATAAAATCATTTCCAATGGTCATCCGGCGTAATGAATTTTCACCTTGGTCCGAGGCTACCTCTCCTCCTGCGGCTAAGTCGCCTTGGCGACCACGGCGGGCCCGTCTTCGCGAACTCGTCTTCCTCATCTTCTTTTTCTTCTTCCCTTCTTTCCTTCCGCCAGTATCGTAATCGGAGGAGGAAGTGAATGCGCGTTGCGCCGCGCCGCGTACCGCGTTCATTACAAACTTCCATCCGACGCGCGACGCGCGGATACGCGGGGGTCGGCCGCGCGTCAACTCGACTCGGCTCGACTCAGCTTGACTTGAGAAGAGAACGCTCGCGCGCGCGGTTTTGATCGGCGGCTCTCTGCATAGACTGCACTTAAGAGCGGAATGTTAATACCGAGTTAAACGTTTCGTAACGTCGAGCGCGATTATTAATTAACGCTATCTCGCGGGAGGGGCCGCCTCGTGTACGCGCGAATCTTCCTAAGCGCGATACCGATCGTGATAAGTGTAATGGCGAGCGGTCCGAAAAGGAGAAAAAGAAGATCCCGCGCAATTTTGAGAGATGACTCGCTCGCGATCGTTAATTATAGTAATCGGCGTTAAAACCGCCGCGTCGTTAAGCGTATCTTCACTCTAGCGTATACTCTCTCTCTCTCTCTCTCTCTCTCTCTCTCTCTCTCTCTCTCTCTCTCTCTCTCTCTCTCTCTCTCTCTCTCTCTCTCTCTCTCTCGCCTCTGAAGGATGCGATTATCCCGAAGCACAATACCAGAATTTAATTACTCTTTCGCTCGCGTTGTTCGTCTCGAAGTTGCGGACGGGCCCGTTCGCGCGCCCGTGTATTATGCATACGAGAGAGAGCCCGAGAGATGCACTTATGAAGGATCTGATTGAGTTCTGAGTAAATGGCATCTGGTTAGCCGAGCTGCTAATTAAACAGCCGCGAGCAGCATCGTTCGTCTTCTCTCGGTGTAGTCGCTCGCGCGCGCTCGCGCGCGCGCGCGCGGAAACAACAACGGTACTCCGGATATTTTCACCGCGCGCGATATATCCAAAGCCTCGCTCGCGCGCAAATCGCGTTCTCCTTGCGCATTAACCGCGCGCGCGATTCCAATTATTCCTGCGCCGACGATAATCGCGACAGGCTCAGAGGTAAATTACGCGGTTAAAGGGAGAAAAACGCGCACGACCGCGCGCGCGCGCGGTCCGCTTCATTTCGCAGCACGTCGAGCGCGCGAAATGTGGCGGAATTCGCGGCGTTAATCTCAATGACAGATGGTTCCTTCTTCCTGCCGAGCGAAAAAAGGACATCTGCCCGGCGAGGAAGGGGGAGACGCGCGACTTGTCCTAATTTCGATTGTCCCCGAAACGGATAATCCGACTCATCGACAATACGCGACGGCAGCTATTTTCAATTATTTTCAGGAGCCCTCCCTGTCCCTTTTCCATCCATCTCTAGCTCTCTCTCTCTCTTTCTCTCACTCTCTCCCTCTCCCTCTCTCCCTCGGTACCCCATCAGCCCGATGCGAAAGACCTCGGCCGCGCGGACTCGAGCGAGCTGCGCACGACGGTGCATTATGCATACGAGGGCCAAGCCGAGGTGCGCTTATGAAGGGATCTGATTGAGTTCTGAGTATATGGCGTCTGGTTTGCCGAGCTGCTAATTAAACACCCGCGAAGAGGTGCCCCGACATACAGGCGTGCAAGTCACACACCGGTTCTGCGTTACCACCGGGCCTTCGCGTTTCTCTCTCTCTCTCTCTCTCTGTCTTTCTCTCTCCTTCTCTTCTCTTTTCCTTCGTCTCTGTTTCCGCCTCCCCCTCCCCCCCTTCTCTCTCTCTCTCTTGCTCACCCCGCCCGTGTCTCGGTCACGCTCTCGCCAAAGCGCGTCCTCGGCGCTCTCGCTCGCTCGCTGATTGATATTTAAGCCCGAGTTTAACCCACCCGCTGTCCCCCTCCGTTCATCTACCTTCATCCATGTTCTACGGGGTCGTTAGCGAGCCGCTGCCGTTGCTGCTCTCTCTTCCCTCCCCCCTCTCTCTCTCGCTACCCGATGTCGGCCGTTGCTCGGCACTGCTGATGCTGGTGCATACCGTGTCGTTGCCGCGCGGTGATTTCTGCACACCTGGCGAGGAGGTCCGTGCTGCTACACCAGCACACCCGACGCGACCGGGAGTAATAGCGTATACCTCGATTAAATCCGACTCGCCTCGGCAACATCCTCACGACGATTTCGCCCGTTCCCTACCTTCTCGCTCGCTCGCTCCCGACGACGACGACGACGACGACGGGCTCCCACTCGCGTCGACGTGCCGGAAGTAGGGACGGAATCAAAACGCAGATTTATGGAGGAAGCGTCGCCGCGAAGTAATCCGCGATTCGCGCCGTCCGATGTTCGCGGCGCATCGCGGCCAACGGCGAAGCGCGACAGAATGCGCGGCGATTTATGAAACGCATTAACGAGGCGATCTTAATAGCCGAGGCGCGCGGAGGGACGTCGGGTCATTTTCCGCGGACTAATTGGATCGGTGCTGTTAACGTACGCCGGCTTAGGTGGCGGAGGAACGGCAGAGTCTCCGGTTCATCAGGAGCAGCACACGCCTCTAACCAGTCTCGCGAGCTTATAAATAACCCGAAATTACACACGAGAATAGGCAATGACGAATCCTCATTTCCTGACATTTCTGAATCCCGCCAGGCTCTCCGCGCGCGTCACGCGGCCAGACCCACGGCGACGGTGGGTACACGGCGGGTCACTTCTTGCCGGGCTACTTTGTCCGAAGCAATTACGCGCAATCGCACACGGCTCACGCCGGAGACAAACGTGGCGCCGCGAAAGACAAAAGCTGTTGCGCGCCCAATAAACGCGCCCGGGACACGCGTGGATTCTCGCCGCGGCTCTCAGTGGCCAGTAGTCATCGTGACTGGACCGTGTATCTACGCGGGCGAGCGAGCGAGAGAGAGAGAGAGAGAGAGAGAGAGAGAGAGAGAGAGAGAGAGAAAGAGAGAGAGAGAGAGAGAGAGAGAGAGAGGTAAGGGGGAGAGAGAGAGGTAAGGGGGAGAGAGAGAGGGAAGGGGGAGAGAGAGGTTCCCGCGTCACGCCGGGGACCCCGGGACGAATCTCCCCGATCCTTCTTGCTCCGGACAATCGCGTATAAAGCACCTGTTGGCCGCTCGAATCGCGCGCGTTCCTCGCCTTAGCCGGACCCTGCCTGCCAAGCTGGCCGTGTGTTACGCGCGGCCCGTCCGTCGGCCTCTTTTTGCCACCGGCAACAGAAATAGTTTCTCGGCTGACCGAACATCAGCCAGAGAGGGTACTTAGCACCTCGTCGTGCGATGGACACGTCGACGTGACGGACGCTGCGCGGGATTCCGCGATGTTTTCCACGGATATATTCTCGCCCGGAGAGAGAGAGAGAGAGAGAGAGAGAGAGAGAGAGAGAGAAACGGATAGATGAAATCGGATAAATGAATCGATAGACGCAAAATCGTCAAGAGCGAAAAGATTGCAGAGACCGGTGACTGGAAAAGTACCTCGAAAGCACGACATGATGATGTAACGAGGAGCTGAAGATGACGGATGTAAAAGCAGAACCTTCATTTGATAGAATTAGAATCTGACACGTTGGGTATCCATGCGTAATTACGCGCGGCAAGAGGTAGAGACGGAGAGAGAGAGAGAGAGAGAGAGAGAGAGAGAGAGAGAGAGAGAGAGAGAGAGAGAGAGAGAGAGACTGTCTCTTCCCGTCCCTTCGGGATTCTGGAAGCGCGTTTACGAGTGAGAGAGCGCCAAGTGACGGACGCGCACGAGCTGGCCGTCGACGTGTCGATCACGATATGACGAATGTTCCGAGACCTCGCGGAACGCCTCGGTCAGATGCGCGATGGGAAAGCACGCGAACGTGGGATCGCAGCTCGCGAGCTCGAGGACGCTGAGGAGCGCGCTGAGGCGGATCGCTGTAGACAACGAAGACGAAGAGTCCTCGGCGCGCGTTTCGGCGGGCAAGAGTCCGCCGCGCCGCAAGAAAGGCGGAACAAAAAGAGGTTCCTACGGTGACGGGGGGGAGGGGAGGAGAGGGCAGCGCGCGCGCGCGCGATAGATACGTAATGTATGCGCGTGTTCGGCTGGACGTAAAATAACACGAAATTACACGGTGGGTGTCGGTCGTGCGCATCTCTCTCGGGCGTAGCCGGCGTCCCGGGACGCGCGGGCCCATTAACGTGTTCATAATCGTCCCAGCGGCAGTTACCGCTTGTACGTTACACGAGGTAATTGATACCAGATTTCGAGGAAGCGGCTCCTCGCCAACGACGAGCTGCGCGGCCCGAGCTCCGGGGCCGGGCGATCAAGAAGGTGAACGAGACGGGACCACGGTGCGCCTTGGCACCTTTTGGCGCTGGCGGTCCGGACTACTCGGATCAACGTCCGTGTAAGATACGAGACGAGAAGCACGCTCGCTCGCTCGCCGGAGGGTCCTCCTCACGAGGAGGTGGCTGGTAATTTATACGTTTATCTCATTCCGTCAATATTTAAAGAAGGACGCGCTGCGCTCCGGACCGTGCGCGAGGAGAGCCCCTGCGCGGCCCCACCTTCCTCCTCCTGCGGGATCTTGTTTCGAGGACGAACGTTCGCGACCGGAGGTCTCCCGGTACGAAAGTGTCTACACGCGCATGATTTCAGTGAGAAGAGCGAGCGAGCGAGCGAGCGACAGCCAGAGAGGGTTGAAACGCGAGATAATGATATTAATGAGAACGAACGGGGCTCCGAGCTTTCTATGACGCTGCGAGTGTTCGCATACGCGCGCACACACACACACACACACACACACACACACGCCAATTTCCGGATTAAATTTTCGAAATAAATGCAACTCATCGCGCATACATCTGACGAGTCGTTTCACCGGCTTCCGTTCAGCCGTACATTCAACTGCTCGCGCGCAATTAAGCGCAAATTCATGAGACACGGCTGTGTCACGATCGGGAAACTCGTAGAGGTTCGAGAGCGGGCACCTCGCCGGCCGAGGATTCCGCGAGATTCGCCCGCGAGAACGAACGGAACAGACAGATACGACAGCGTATTACGAGCCAAGGGAGAAACGAGAGCACGAGCGAGTCCAGCCCACCCCGTTGGCGCACGTAAGGGCGCCGCGTTGCGCTGTTGGTAAACTAAACATTAGCATTACAAAGACTGCATCTGCGGCTTTGCTTACATCCGTCGCCTGGGTGCACGCACCCCGTTGCTCCGTTGCCCGAGCGAGCACACGCGATGGCGCGTACCTGCGACCTCTCTCTCTCTCTCTCTCTCTCTCTCTCTCTCTCTGCCTCTCTTCTCTGCTCTGTGTATGCCGCCGCGCCGAAACAAGCGCGTTCGCGTCTCGCGTGCGCGCGCGAGAAACGGCCGGAGAGCGATGACGAGCGACACAATGCAGCGCACATGGGATAAATAGCGCACGCGGGCGAGCCGGCGCGGATAATTGTCTCTAAACACAGTAATTAATGCCGCCGCCGCCGCGGCGAACACGAGGGTGTCGCGCGGACGCTTTCGTCCTTCCACAAGCCCTTCATCACGGCGATTACCCCGCCGGGTTATGATTACATCGCCGGGCGCATTATGGCACATTTCGTAACACACGTTAACAGCACGCGAATTAATTCCGCGCGAAATGATAGGTCACCGCGGGTCGTGCGCGCGCGGCGACTAATGAGCCGGCGGGCTCGCTCTACGTGCGCGGACACAATAATGAAATTAACGACGAGTCTCGGCGCGCGGGATGGTGGAGATCTACTTTTCAAACGGAGATTGCCGAGACAGAGAGAGAGAGAGAGAGAGAGAGAGAGAGAGTGAGGGAGCGGAGGGGGGCAACGAAAGAGCGAGAGAAAGAAAAGATGGAGCGTTCCGCGGAAGAAGAAGCGACGATACAAAGTGGCGCGAATAAAGGAAGAGAAAATCGACTCGGCCTCGCAGATGTCTCTCGATACTTGCACACGGCTGTATTATTTTTATTTATTGTATCTCTTTCTCTTTCTCTGTGTATGTCGCGTATAGAATATCGGTTTGGTCGGTGCAATTTGCCGCGCGCACAGTTATTTACACAGCATGTCCCGGTTTCCTGTCTTCGTTTCTCGGCTCCAGAGAGAGAGAGAGAGAGAGAGAGAGAGAGAGAGAGAGAGAAAAGGGAGGAATGAAAGAGGGAGGAAGAGCCACCGGCTTTTCAGGCGCACATCGCGTGCAGCGTCTCCGCGGAACCGCGATTCTCGTATGCGGCTACGCGCTGAATGCGCCGGAAAAGACGGACGGAGCAGAGTGGACGTTGCAGCGACACAATGTTACCAGGGCGCTGCCTAAATACTGGATTTGATTGGCATCGAGCACGCGGTTCGCGACAGTTGGCGGTAATCGCGCGAGAGCGGAGAGCAACAAAAAAGCCGCGACATACGCGCACAAGCGGAGCGTGTAAGCGGCGGGTGGGCGGCGAGGGGTTGAGCGCGCGCGCGGCACCGCGTATAATTAGCGTAATAAGTAGTTTTTTGGGGCGGGGTCGGTGCGGTGGGAAAACAAAGCGATGGCTGGAAGGCAGCTAATTTCCGATCCGGTATCGAAGGACAAAAGAGACCGGAGAGAAACAGAGAGAAAGAGGGAGAGGGAGAAATCTCATACACGCTCCGATGAAGTAGGGTAACCCCCTCCCCCTCATAGAGAAAGAGAGAAGGAGAGGGCAATGTTACAGAGCGGCGGGGCCAAGCGGGCGGAGGAGAAGGTGAAAAAAAGAGAAAGCAGCTCCTAAACGTCCTCCCTCGTCCATTCATCCTCTTTCAGCGAGTCCTGGCTCGATTTCGAATCAAAAGGCGGGGGCACCCTTTGGGCCCCGCGAGTGCGCGCGTTTTTTTCCTCGCGCGCTCCCTCGCGCTCTCTTTTGCCCGCCCCCCTCCCCGGCGGCCGTCCGCCGCCGCCTTTACTCCCCTCGGAAAGCCCTTTCATGCGTGCCGCCTCGACAAAGGGCCCGAGGTGCGCGCGTGCACGCCAAGACAGAAGCGGCGCAAGGGGGCCGGAGAGGAGGGACGCAATCCGACGAATCCCCCGACAATGAGCCGGACGGCGAGCGTTCGGGAACGGATTAATTACAGTGTGCCTCCGTAATTAGCCCCGCGGGGATCGGCCGAGCCCGCTGTTGGCGGATTCGTGCCATCCGTTAGTCCGGCCGCGGCGATTTCCGTGGAACACTTTCGGCCCGACTCCATTCTTCGGAACACATTGTGTGTAACCCGCTCTCAATGCCATAGGATATAATCGACCTCTTTTTTTTGTGCGCGCGCGCGCGCGCGAGTTCGGTCCCGACTATAACCGCACGAGTATATTACAACACGTGTCGCAGAATTCCGCCGGTCGCAGGCCGCAGTCCCAGTCCCATGACGATCACGTCGTCGTCGAGAGAGGAAGGAAGCTTCGCATTCGCGGATCATGTGTTCCAGAGAGGGAGAGAGAAAAAGGCCGGGACGCAAAGTACAGAGACGAGAAAAACCGAAGCGTGGCGATCTCGACGAGAAAGGATCCTGGCGCGTGCGTCGCGCGTTATCTACACGAGCGCGAGCACGAGTCGGACGAATTTATGAGCCGCGCCAACAACGTCGCGACATGATAAACCCGTAACGACCCTCAGCGAGCGGGGGGAGGTGGGAGCAAGAAGAAACGGGCGAGGAGGAAGGAGACGATACGGTGGTGGGCGCGTGGATGCAAATTGCATAAGCGAAGATGTGGCTGCGCTCGCTCGCTTCGCCTCGCGTTCCTCGCGGACGGACATAAACGCGCAACACGCGGATTATTGGTATCAAGCTTGGGAATAGACGGGAAATGTCATAATGCGAGCAAATAGAGTGCCATCAGGCTCGCGCCGGCTCGACTCGACCACAATTTCTTGTTACGTTAATGCCGACGGCGAGCGCTGCTCGGACACGTGAGAGGGCACACGACGACCGAGAGAGCCGGGTTTTACGCTACGGAATTAGCTTAGGCTTCGAACCATTGATTTTCAGCCGGTGAAATATTCTCGTCATTAAGCAACACAGCCGTGAGACAGCCGGTGAGCGGGATGGAAATACGAGCGAGTGTCGCCGTGTACGCGTCGCTCGATTCTGCTCGGTTCGCACTTAGCCGCGATCGAAAATGTCGCGGCTGCTCTCTCTCCCTCTCCCTCTCTCTCTCTCTCTCTCTCTCTCTCTCTCTCTCTCTCTCTCTCTCTCTCTCTCTCCCTCCCTCTCTCTCTCTCTCCTTTGCGCGATGGCGGTCTCGAGCTCAATTCCGCGACCGACCGGGGGTCGGTCCTTGTTCCTGTCCTCGACGATGCGAGAGTTCGCCCTTTTGCCTGCAAGCCTGCTGCAAGTTGCAAGAGGAAGCCGGAATTAAAAGGAGCATCCTTCATTCCTGCATTCATGCGCGCTCAGAATAAAGCGCCAATGTCCATGAGCGGAGGGGGAAAGAGCGAGGGAAAGAATCCGCGGGAATATCGCGCGATGCGAATCCTCGCGTACGCGGGGAATTTCTCAGGCTCCGATCCTCGAGAGTGGCTTCGGACGGCAAAACGAAAGAAAGAGAACAGAGGGAGAAAACGCGAGATCGAGAGCGCGCGAAACAGCCGGCGCGCGCTTTTTCGCGCGCGTCTCGCACGTCTCGCCGCGCGCGAAAGAGAGCGCGCGCGCGCGCGCGCGCCCGTCGCTCCCCTCGTTCCTCCACGTCAAACGCTGATTACCGGTAACAAGCTTGAAAATAGAGACTGTCACAAACCGGGAACGAGAGTGGAGTCTCATCAGAGCGCGGCGGAGTTGTAGGCGCGCGAGGAGCGCGCGCGCCGGTTGACTCGGCCGCGATATCTCGTTACATTAATGCCGACGGCGAGCGCCGCGCCGTCATGAGAGAGCACGACGCGCGCGGCCGGGCGGGTTCCTATACCTGGAATTAGCATGCCTCCGAATCATCGATTTTCTACTTATCGGCTATCTCAGCCTGCCGCTGCCGCTCTCCCTCCACCGTCTGCCAGTCTCTCTCTCTCTCTCTCTCTCTCTCTCTCTCTCTTTCGCTCTTCTTCTTCTTCGCTCACTGGTCTCTCTCACCATCTTCTTCTCTCTCTTTCTCTCCCTCTGTCCGCGGGTACCCTTCGGCTCTCTCGCCGCGACCTCTTACCGGTCATTATACAACGGTTCCGTCGGACGGTGCTCGCGCAGGCTCTAATGGCGAGTCTGCACTTAGGCTCTCTTCGCCGCACATGCAATGCTATCTTGCGCGCGCGCGCGCGGCGCTGCCTATCTCCGCGCGAGCGAGCGCGCGGTGCCGATGACGGGGAACGTTCGTTCCGCCGGAGGAACCTTTCCGTCGCGAAGCCCCGGTATCGCCGCTTTCGATCGTGCGCGCATCGCGTGCCCGGGTGCAACGGTACTGGCGGCGGGCCGGTAGCGAAATAGCGCGCGCATAGGAATATACAGACACAAGCGCGCGCGCGCGCGCGCACATACATGCACACACGGCGATGAGTGATATCTGTAACGATGTAAATAAACCGCGGAGCCGAGACAGAGAGAGACAGAGAGACAGAGAGAGAGAGAGAGAGAGAGAGAGAGAGAGAGAGAGAGAGAGAGAGAGAGAGAGAGAGAGAGAGAGAGAGAGAGAGAACTGGCGGCTTCGCGCTGAAGATGTTCCATGCCGATTGAGGTAAACTCGGGACTTCCTGCGTTTATTGTTCGTAATTATACGCCGCGCGACAGCGCTTGTGACGTTTACGATCCGCCGCGCCGCGGTAAGCTGCGACAACACCGCGCTTAATTCCGCAATAACACAAAGTGTACCCCACGTTTGAGGATGTCTTGACGTTAGTCCGCTCTGGAACGGTCTGGAAATTGCCGCGGTGGTAGGGATATGTCCGCTGGTGAGCACGATAGAACGACGCAGAGTAACGTTCGAACAATTAGTTTACGGGGCGTCTTTTTAATAATCGGTACCGTGAGAGAGGAACTCACTCGCCGCGTCATGCCGATCGAGAGAGTCTTGACGAACAAGATGGTTTCCGGATCAATCAAAGTTCAACGGTATTGAGCGCTCTCGCTAAAAGTACAGCGACGGACGTAATTAAGGAGATGCCTTACGCGGTGAGAACTTTGCTAATAACTCTGGATGAGAGGCGCCACCTCTCGAGGGGTTCTTCTCGTTCTCTCGTTGCGGTCCGCGTTCCTAAAGTTTGTTAACTCTCGTAAGCTCGCCGCAAGGAAGAGGAAGAGAAGGGCGGTACGGCGGTATATGGCGAACGAAATGAAGGGAGTTTCTCCGCGCGCGGAGTGAGTTTTTGCCGATTAGATTAGACCCCGGGCCGTGATGGGCCAGCTGTCCACCGGAATTCGCTCAAGAATCTGCCTAAGTGGATGGAACCGACGTGCAAGATCGCTGAGGCCATTCCGCCCCGTGTAATGAACGGACCGTACGAGTTCGCCGAACTTCTTTATTGCACAAGTTTCGACACAACGCGCACGCCCGGTAATGATAGTTTCATACATATCATCGCGTAAATATAAATCGTTCAATGATTAAATATGCATATGTAGATAAAAAATATACATGCATATATTTATTATTTATTGACACGGCGATAAGAGGACAAAAATGCCTCGCGCAGCAATCTATCGACCCGTGCTATTATCTGCGGAGAAGTCTTCGTCGCTTGTGAACTATGAGATTGCAACTTAGCGTCAGTCGAACGCGAGCGAAACGCGACTAAGCGACAACGTGGTGTCAGGTCGACGCTGCATGAGGTGAGACACTAAAAAAAAAAAAAAAAAAAAAAAGAAGAAAAGAAAAATACGAGATACAATTCCACTTCATTGGCGACTGTCGAAACCGCGTTCGATCCGGCCGAAATCGAATTGATGCGAAACTTTTTAACGAACCGTCTCCGCGGCCGGACTGCGTGTAATCACGAGGGTACGCACATTCCAAAACGAGATCGAAAGTTAAATTTACCCGAGTTATTTCTATCCTTCGGTGGTTACACCGCAAGTCGTCACAATATCGGCCGGCGGGGGCCGGCAGGCGGGCGGGCAGGCAGAGAGAGAGAGAGAGAGAGAGACGAAGAAAGAGAGCGCGAGTCCAAGAGGTGGAGAACGCGAGGCAGGGAACGCCGATCGATAACAATAATAATGGAAAATGATCGCGACCGCAGTGGCACGTGATCCAATGACTATGCCCAGGAGGCGATGCCTCATTATTTCGATTTCCAAGCAACTAACCAACGACCTTAGCAGCCTCACGAAATACGAACGCCTCGTTCCCTTCCTTCCTCATCATCATCTTCATTCTTCGTGCGAACCCAATCATTCCTCTCTCGGCCTCGATCTGCACGCCCTGTTACATTCGCCCGCGAATATCCAACGCTCGGTTGCTCGGCTCTCTCGCGTCGTAATCGCGCAATCCCGAGGGATTAGAATATGGATCGGGGCGCCCTACATTAAAGCCCGGATTTCACGCGCCGTTCTACCGTGCGCACGCGCGAGAATCCTGTCGCAATTTGCCGGGCGTTTGGTTTTTGCGAGACCGCGAGACACACGGTAGCGTGAATCGCGCGCGCGCGGAATTTCTCTGCGAAACATATTCGTTTTTACGCGCAACATGTTCGCTACCTCGCGCTCGTCCAAACTTATCGACGCGTTCTACGATGTCGAATCGATTTCTACGATTCAGATTGATCTCACAGCGTATGATGCGCCCCCTCTCTCTCTCTCTCTCTCTCTCTCTCTCTCTCTCTCTCTCTCTCTCTCTCTCTCTCGCACTCTCTCCTCCAAGGGCATCGCCGTGTTACGTTCGTGAGCGAGCAAGCGCGTCGAGCTTGCGCACAGCGAAATAGCCTTGCGCTGATGCCCCGCGATTGGGTGCTGGTTGAATTAGAATAGCAATTCAGATCTCTCTCATCATTGTTGAAGGAAAAGAGAATAACGCGCCAAACACATTCGAGATGAAGCGGGAGAGAGGGTAGAGGGTCACGATTGCCACGTCTTGTCGGACGATCCCGGAGAAGTTGATACGAACATACCATATGGGAGAGGATACCCGAACACCCCTACGGGCGTACAACTCTGTTCTTACTTTCAGTACGGATAAGGCGTGAGGTTCGAGGAATACGAGGTAATTGTCTGAGATAATGATCGTACACATCGCATAGATCCGCGATGTTTCTCGGATCTGCGGGCGGGCGGGCGGGCGAGCGAGCCAGCGTGCGAATACCAGCGAATATTAATATATAAAGTCGCATTTGCATCGTCGATAATGAAATAAAGACAATGGGACGGAGGAAAAAAGAGAAAGAAGGGGCAGGAGAGGAAATCGCAAGACGACACCATCGGGATCGTATCGCGGACGCGCGAATAATGAGAATCCGAGGGAAATCTATACTCGGTCTCTCTCGCGGCTCCTCGCGCGCATGAAATTATTAAATCGTGCCGATAATTGCAGAGCGTCGCTCACCGTGCTCGATAATGTCCCGCGGGACAGCGCGTCGGCTCTTAATCGTTTTTCTTTTCTTTCCCGCTTCTTCGAGGAGCAGCGTCGAGGAGCAGCGCCGAGAAGCCCGCGGGTCACGGGTTAAACGGGCCGTCTCGCGACAGGACCCTCAGGATGCTCTCGGCGGGATGAGCGTCGGCCAGGATACGCGCGTACACTGTGGGCGCATCGGTTCCCGTGATAAAGTGCTCATAATGTTTTTAACGAGTAAGCTGCGCGCGCGCGCGCGCGCGCGCGCGCACGCTCGCTCACTCGCTCGCTCGCGCGTAATCTTATAATTCGGCCGTGCCGGCTCCGCCGAGGCCCCGTGGTATTTCGAGAGTGGATATAATGATTCGATGATTATGCGGCCATATCTCACCCACGGCTCAGTCCCGGGATACAGCCGGTGAGGAGATCGCCGCGCCGTCCGTCCGGATGGAAACAATGTCGGCGGACCCTCCCACGCGGCGTACACGGACTGTACCACGGCGAGCCGGAGTAATTCCCCCAATTATAAAATTATTATCCTGCGGTTGGCACCCCCGGGCAACACGCGGGACCAGCCTGGCCTCCACTCTCCTCACGGCCTCATTCGCCATGTTCTCCGTGTTCGCCCCCGCTCCTCTCCTCCTTATCCTTCCCTCCCAGCCGCTCGCGTTCCCCCTCCCCCTCCCCCGCCCCCCGTCGTCCTATCTGTCCGGTTCTCGTCGATCCTCGTTGATTGTCCGACAAGACGAAGACGTGCGCGCGCGCTCGGTCTCGCGATGCGCTAGAGCGCGCGATTTGGTACAGATCGTCGGAAGCGTTTCTCCTCTCAAACTCGAGAACCTCTTCTACGAGAGAAGCGAAACGCGTATCGGAAATGTTAACTGTATTTCTCCCTCTCTCTCTCTCTCTTTCTCTCCCTCCCTCTCTCTCTCTCTCTCTCTCTCTCTCTCTCTCTCCTTCTTTGAGATTACTTTTGAAGACGAAAAAAGGATACCGTATCTCTGCACAAGTTGCCCCTGAATGACCCTTGACATTCCAGGCAATATTTTTTTCAGGATTCGCGCAAACCAGTTTAGCGAGATGCGAGCTTTCGTTAATTATGGACGAGTGGATGAGGGGCGAATTAATTATCCGACGCTTACATTACTCTTCCTATCCTTCCTGTTGATTCCTGTTTCCTTTTCTCTTTCTTTACCGTTTGAGTACTCGAGGAGCGATTTCTCTCAGCGCGCCCATTGAGACCGATTGCAATGGTCATTAGAGAAAAAGGAGAGACATTTGCAGAAAAATTTATATCCGTCGTTAGAGCGGAGGAGGAGATGGAGGGGTGAAAGATAAATAAATATAGCCGGGAGCGCAGCAGCCCTCGCGCGCACTGTCGGATCTTTCTTAAGTCGAGCTCGTTCATAATCTCAGTGGCGGCTGCCGTTGACTTTAACCGAGCAGCGTCCCCGCGCTTGTGTTCCGTCGTGTGTAACAGCGTGTGGATACGTGCGTGAAATTTCGACAGGGAAGCGGGCTACTCGAAGCCGCGCCATTTCTATTAAAGGGTGACGACTGCAGGCGATACAAGTGCGCGAGGCTGCCATGAAATATCGTCGGACAATACAGACGTCACGAAATGTGCGCCAGCGGATTCGTCGGAACGTACATTTCTACAGACACACGCGCTCTTAAATAATTCCAACGATGTTACACTCAAACTCGCGTGGGGAAAGACAAGGAGTCGACAATGTTAAATATCGTGGAAAATTGCGAAATTCTCTCTCTCTTTCTCTCTCTCTTTCTCTCTCATCTCTCTGTCTCTTTCGCGCGCCCTCTGGTCTTTCGGCTTGGATAGATGAAGGAATCACGGAGGGAACACGAGTACCCGAATATCGAGTCGAGAAGATTTCGGTGGCCACAGCAGGATCCCGGAAATTAGCGATCTGTGCTCGTCGACGAAGGACCACGGTCCGTCACGTTCGTGGACCATTAGTCTCCTCTCGTCCGAGCCTCTCTAGCGGGTCGGCGGAGAGACAGAGAGCGCGCGTTGGAAGGACAGTGAAAAAGTCAAGAGAGAGGACGATCCTCTGTGGGTGGGGTGGCCCGACGAGTTAAAAGGACAAGAATGTTTGACAGCCATTTTTCAGTAATCACGCTGAGTTAGTTATCGATTGCGAGGATCTCCCTCTCTCTTTCTCTCTCCCTTTCTCTTCCTCTCCACGTCGCACTCTCCCTCAGCCGGTCACCCTATCCTGCCTGCCTCCTAACACCCCTCACGGCGGCCCAATCTCAAGAGGTCATTCTTCGTTTTCTATTTCTCATCGCTCCCGATGAAGAGAGAGGTTATCTCTCATCTCCTCCTTCTCGCACGCACCTCCTCTCACCTTCGATATCGAAAATCTCGCGACGGTTTCTCTGCCGTCTCCTCCTTCTTGTCTCGATCCATCTCTCTCTCTCTCTCTCTCTCTCTCTCTCTCTCTCTCTCTCTCTCTCTCTCTCTCTCTCTCTCTCTCTCTCTATTTCTCTGTCGAGCCTTCTCTCTTCCTCGGCTACATTTGTAGCGTCACTGGTCACCAAGTCTGACGAGCCTAATCCGAAAGTGAGGTTCTCTAATGCCGAGGCATTGTGCATCTAGTTAGCAGGGCGAAGAGGGAAGAACCGTGCGGCGCATCATCGTGATTCATTTTTTACTTCCACGAAAAGTCTCTTGATTGATCGGAAATTAGGGAGCTTAAATGCCACCCCGAGACTACGACATGCTCCGTAGAAGAGTGTAATCGATCACCGAGGAATGAGATATCACTCTCTCAAATCTCTCGACTCCGCTGGCAATGTACAAGGGGTTGTTGGCCGAGTACAAATTTCTCCGAAGGATGAGCATTAAGTTACGCGAGCGATGTTTGCGAGTCGTTTGAGAATATTTTCACCACGAGAGAGCACTAATTGACGAATCAACTAAGAATGTTAATCGACGAGTTGACTGAAAGAGAGAGAGATAGAGAGAGAGAGAGAGAGAGAGAGAGAGAGAGAGAGAAAGAGAGAAAAGAAGGAGACGCGAAAAAGAGGCCGATCGTGGAGGAGCCGTCGGCAAAAAGAAAGCGGAACAATTAGAGGAGATCTTTGTGTTACGAGCGCTAGCTGCGCGTATAAATTTCTCTCTGTTTGCAATTTTCAGTTTTAGCGAACGCGCGCGCGCGCGCGCGTCGGATCCTGTCGGCCGATTGAAGAGAGCGAAACCTCGGCACTCGTCGCGGATGATGGCCGCCTTTGCCGCTCGATTACCCATAAATCTGCGCTAAAGGTTTGAGGCCGGCGACTTAAATGACGGACTCGTCTTCCTTCCTCTCCTTCCTGCGGCTGATGCTCAACAACGGTATCGCCTTGAGCGACCGCGGGTGGAACGCAAAGTGGCCCGGTGGATCGCGCATTTTTGCGCTCCTCGCCTGTAACGTAATTACTGAAATTTTTTAAACGCCAGTTATTTTCGGGAAGACCGCAGTAAATCGTTCCGGATCCAGCCCACCGATTTGTGATTTATCTCCATCTCCGCGCGCGCACGTATAACGCACGTCCGCTGATGTCTGTGCTTTTTGTTGCTCGCCGCTGCCCGATATCCGGAATTTTTGCCGGTTAGTCCGTGAGCCTCTCGTAAGTATTTATCGAGTCTCGCTCTGTACATTTTCAACATACTCCTCTCCTTCTCCCTTCCTCTCTCCGCCAGCCGAGAGAGAGAGAGAGAGAGAGAGAGAAGTCGTTCGCCCCGTAAGCATTTTCTTCGTCAGTGACTGAAAAAAAGCACTACTACCGCGCTGCTTCTGTTCTACATCGCGATATCAATCCATCCTCTCGATCGCCGCGCGATTAATTCACGAGCGTCCCGACACACACACACACACACACACACACACACACAGGCCGTATCCTCCGAATAAATCCGTAACGCAGCATCCTGTCGTGGATGCTCTCCGAGTTTCGCATTCTTTTCCTACGCATTCGCCGTTTCCCCGCATGAGCCGCGGAGAGTCGATCACACGCAAGGTCTCGCAATTAACGAATCAGATACGGCGCGACATCAAAAAGACAAATGATCCTGGCGAGATGGGAGCGGATAAATGCGTCCTTTTTTCCCCCCCCCGACCTCCCAGCCACCCTCCCGCGCCCGCTCGCAGCGTGCTCGCGCTTGACGAGTATGAATCGGGGATCTGATAACCGAAGAAACGGTTCGAGCGTCCGTGGCGAGGGTCCGCGCGAGGGGTCCGCGGTGAGAGGCGAAGAGGAGCTGTGCGGAGAACGAGGTGAGGGATCGGTCGAGAGGAGGGAGACAGGCCAGGGATAGAGGAGGGGAAGGTGGATGAGTATGAAAATTATTCTCTGGATGCGCGTACGGGGCGCACACTTGTCAAGATGGCGCATGGAATTAATTAAATTAAGCCCGCACCTCCCTCGGAGAAGGTAACCCGAGCGAGCTCGACGGAGACGACGAACGTCGAGCGGATCGACGACGGTGGAAGAGAGAGAGAGAGAGAGAGAGAGAGAGAGAGAGAGAGAGAGAGAGAGAGAGAGAGAGAGAGAGAGAGAGAGAGGAGAGAGAGAGAGAGAGAGAGAGAGAGAGACAGACAGAGAGAGAGAGAGAGAGAGAGAGAGAGACAGAGAGAGAGAGAGAGAGAGAGAGAGAGAGAGAGAGAGAGAGAGAGAGAGAGAGTGAGGCGCGCGACGGGCAGGACGAGGGGGAGCGGAGGAAGACCGAGAGGGATCTTCGGTTCGACATCGAGTGCAAGTCATTCCAGTCATTGGTCGCTCCATAGGAATCCTGAACGCGAGAGTGTGTGCGAGGAGCGCGAGCCTGTACATCCGAGCGAGCCCGCGCGCTCGTGTGGGTGGACGAGGTGTGTTTTGACGTTTGCCCTCACGCCAGGTATTCTCGTTCCTACGATGCCGTCGTGTCGGAATTCGAGACGCGCCAAACTCTCCGTAAGCGAGCTGATTCGCGGATTTTGATGTAGGTCGTCGAGACGACGACGGAGTGCGGCGGCTACCGTGTAACACGCTCGATCGCCCGGGTTCTCCGGGTGACAATTCGCGCGGAGGCTGGAATTTCATTACGTCGATGTGGCGTTACAACGCAGCGGTCGCGCTAAACCGTGTCGTAATGTGTACATTTTCAGGCGGGATATTATATTCGATCCTGCGATCGCGCATCTCTTGCAGCATGCGTCGCGGTGAAATTGAATTACCGTACCTGTCAATCTCCGCGAATTTTCGACAGGACAACCGGACGAAAGTGCGGGATATATCTCGCGCGCGCGCAGACGAAAGCAAGATTCGTCCGCGAGTTGACACGTGCGAACCAGGTTGCGTCCGTCACAGGAGACGCAGTAATAAAAAGACGGGAGAGTCGAGCACGGGCGAGAAGGACCAGCGAAGGTCTGGTCTTGAAATATTGCAGTTACCTGGTACCTACGTACCTGAGCAGTGCCGGCTTGTTGACACTTGGCCCCTGGGCCGCTAAATCGCTTTGGAGTTAAGCGTCCGCAGCCTAAACGTCTCTCCCCTGCGGAGCCGGGGAATAACGCGAAAAAGGAGAGAGACAGAGAAAGCGAGCGAGCGAGCGAGCGAGAGAGAGAGAGAGAGAGAGAGAGAGAGAGAGAGAGAGAGAGAGAGAGAGAGAGAGAGAGAGAGAGAGAGAGAGAGCAACGGAACGCGCCTGGAGAACGCGCTGTGGCATCCTTCTCTTGTCTCTTTCTCTCTCTCCCTCTCTCCCTCCCTCCCTCCCCCCTCTCTCTCTCTCTCTCTTTCGCTCTTCCTTTCGCCTTCTCTCGCTTCGCTCCCAGTCAGACGAAGAGAGGAAAGGGCGAAGGTGGCAAGCGCGAGAGAAACGGCAAATCTGCGGGATAAAGGATGCAAATGCTCGCGCCGGCCATCAAAATCTAATTAACCAACGAAAGAACGAGCCCGGGCGAAAGCCAAAAAGGCTCGACGAAGAAAAAGACAAGACTGTAGGGCAGCACAGGCGGGAGGTTTAGCGGTTCGAAGGTGTCAGAGACCGGTAAGGTTCGTTTATGCATGTGCCAGGCCTCCTCCTCCACCTACTACTCCCTCCCTCTTCCTCTTCCCCGTCCTCTTCCTTCTCCTCCTCCGTCTCTTCTCCTCTCTTTTCTCTCGCTCCGTCGCCTTCAACTTCATCCAGCTTCGCGAACGGGGGTGAGAGGACCAGAGCAAGGAAGTCTCTATAGCAAATGTCGTTACGAGCCGGGTTTATGTTGCTCGCCGTGTATAACACTCGGCAGTGCAAAATTCGTCGGCATGTAACGGGGGTTCTAAATTTCGCGCGCGCGGGCGTGCACTCACTCCTGAAGGAACCGCGCGAAATCGAATCGTACGCGCGCGTCCGGCGGCTGCTCGCGCGTCTCTTTATCGACGGCTTTACGTCGCTTTCGTCCGGCCGTTGAAACTGTCCGGCAGTTTTCTCTCCGCGATCGATTGCACCTTGGCGCGCGCGGGATATGCAAAGAGAGAGAAACGAGAAGAGGAGGGGGACAGAAACCGAGGTATTAAAGAGAGATAAAACGCGAAGAGCGTAAAAAATACTACGCACGACCATGGTGCACCGTAGCTGGACGGTCGAAAAAATGATGGCGGATACACAAACGGGGATAACGATCAATCGCCGATACCATTCGGTGCGTGCATTTAGATTCGCTAGCCCGAGTCCGAGCCAAATTGAATTTGGCCGCGGCAAAAAGTACCAACTTCATCGATCTTGAGCGCCTTGAGGATGAGTTCGAGTGCGCGCACACACGGCACGGCGCAGCGCGGCGCGGCACGGCGCGGCGAGGTACGGCGAAGCGAGGCGAGGCGAGGCGAGGCGAGGCGGGGCGAGGTAAGGCGAGGCGAAACGCGGCGCGGCGCGGCGCGGCGAGGCGAGGCGAGGCGCGGCGCGGCGCAGCGCGTCCGAAAGGTCCGATGGTGGTTCGAAAAAGAGCTCCGGGGCCTTGGGTTAAATGCCAATCGAGCTGGAGCATTGTGGGCAGAGGGCCCGGAGCTAAAGGGCCCGGGAGAGGGACCGCGTGATATCGCGTCTGCGTTGTGTTACACGTTAGCGTGAGTGGTTGTTGGTTTATTAAGGTTATTGATGCGAGATCAGATCTACAGTCGGATTAGTCAGGGCTGGGTTCTGATTCCTGCCCGTCTCCTCTCTTCCTCTCTCTCTCTCTCTCTCTCTCTCTCTCTCTCTCTCTCTCTCTCTCTCTCTCTCTCTCTCTCTCTCTCTCTCACACATACACACACACACACTCACACACACACTCATCTCTCTCTCTTTTCTCTCGCTCTTTTCGCTCCCTCCCACCTCGCGCCCGCCTTATTACACGCGCCCTCATCTTGTATTTACCTTGCCGCTCTCACTCCCACGCGAGAAGTGAGTCTAGACGCGTCAATAGACGCTCGCGCGCGCATTGCGATCAGTAAGGATCAAGGCTCCGCTCTTGTGCGCTCTTACACTAACGCGCGCGCGCGTCCTACGCGCGAGATCTCTAATGCAATTAATGCGCAAAATTACCGTCCCGTCTCTGCAACTTGCTCGTCGATCCTCGACCGCGCTTTCCACATGCGCCTCCTTTTGTGCCTCGATTGCTCGCGCGGATCGATCGATCGACGAGCCGCGACCGTTTCCTCGGGGGACAGGAGGAATTTTTCGCGCGCTGAAAAGAGAGAAGGGCCCGGCGCGCTACACCTGGCCCTTCTCTCTTTTCAGTGTCTGGACCCGGGGCCAGGTGGACCTGAGCGAGCGCGGCCGATCGAAGATCGAAGTAGTTTCCGATGTCAACGACTGCGACCTCCGGCGTCCACCGCGACCTGTTTCCAAGGGTAATTCGCGATCCGTGTCGGTCGTAATTCTTCTTTCTCTCTCATACCCCTCCCTCGTCTGTTCGCGAGGCCTCCCGGGCGTCCCTGCCCAGAATTACAGGCGGATTTACAAGGAGCGGCGGATTTACAAGCCGGCCAAGAGTGGCCTTTCCTGTTCGCCGCGCTGGGTCCTGAAATCGCTGGAAAGTACCGAAAAAGCGGACCGCGAGAGCGGAATGCTCGGAAGAAACGATCGCGATTACTCCGATACACCGTCCAGGACGATACAGAGACGTAGCGCGAGAGTATTATCGCCGGCGATCGAGGCGACGCTGCTGACTGTAGAGCCGTGTAGAGGAGAGTCGTGTTAGTCGCAGTAAGGCGAGAAACGAAACGCGAGATTCTGGTAATCGCTCAATTCCTTCGTCGCGATTATCGCGATCGAACGCGAGCGCGGACGCGAAATTTGCGCGAATCCGCTCGAGTCTGTATTAAACGAAAAGGGAAGGACATCGCGTCTCGCGTTTCGAGGAGGGGAGGGGGAGAGGCGAGAAACACGAGCGAGAATATTCCTCGGCGCGAAATGTATACTACAGGGGATGCAGCGGCGATGTACTTTCTCACCCGGCCAATTCCGTGAGGAATTCGGGTCGGAGAGGGCTCAGGGAGCCCACCCCCCCCCCTCAGTGGACGCCGCGCGCGTGGGACCAGTCGTCGGCCGAGTGACTGTCGCGACATAAAGTAAAAATTCACTTTCATCCGCAATAAAAGTTCGAGGCACATCGGGAGCGCGTACGGCGATTCGCGATGTGCGCTTAGAGACGCGGCGCGGCGCATCGAAGCGCGCTGGGCGCAATCCTCCGGCACGAAAAGACATTAAAGTCCCAAGACACGCCCTGGAATTTGGTCAATAACGCGTATCTCTTTTCTCTGCCGCGTTCTCTCTTCGCTCTCGCCCTCTTTCTCCCGTTCTCTCTCTCTCTCTCTCTCTCTCTCTCTCTCTCTCTCTCTTTCGTATGCGCGCGCGCGCGCGAGATACGTCGACATTATCGCGGCGGAGACCCGGTACAGTCGCGGGCATCCTAAAACAACAATGGAGGCATTAAGATGATCTACGGCCGAGTCGCTTGACCCTCTGATTCAAAAAAGGTGTTCGAATCCATTCGAGAAGGAGAAGGCCGACCGGCTGACGGCAGGTGGGAGAAGGAGCGGCAAGCGGAAGAAAAAGAACGAGGAGGGTCTCCTCGCGCGCGGTGTCCGTGTGGGTGTCAGCTTAATGTTCCCGGGCCGAGTGTGGGTGACCATCCTGTGTCGAGTGTGAGTCGAAGTTTTAAGTTCCTTCCCGTGCGGCCGCGCGAGCGCACTTTCGGGGCCTGATTAAATATATATTAGGAGTGAGAGAGGAGGAGGAAAGAAAGAGAGGAGAGAGCACACGAGGTGGCTAGGGAGGTGAGGGACTGACTCACGGCGGGGGGTGTGGTATTTTTTCAAGAGGGCGAGAGCAAGTGGGGCCCGATGGCTAAAGGGTGCGGTCGTCCGCCGGCACCAAATCTCCGAACGCGAGAGAATGCGCCCTGTGTGCGTAACGATGACCGTCTCCTCCTCTCTCGTTGCGATTCGCGAGGCTCCGATTATAGGGATCGCAAAGAGCCGCACACAGTTCCAGGATAATTCCAGCAGCGCGCGAGGGGCTCTCTCCGTCCGATATTTCCAACGCGTCCGTGCAGCCGGGCAACCGCGCGCGCGCGCGACAGACGAGAACGAAGAAATCTCACGATCAGTTACGAAATGAGATTTCTCGCGGGAATGTTCCGGACAGGTTGGCCGCGTCGCGCAAGGTCGAAACCTGTCCGCCCTACCAATGACGCGTCTGGACCAGATGCCGCCATTACCATCGGCTCATTAGGCAGCCGAACATTTTCACGGACACCCGGTAGCGCGTTAATGACTGATGACCGGGCAACACGACCACGAGAGCCGCCGACTGGTAAACAAGACTACCTGGTCTAGTAGCCTTTTCCTGCCCTCTTCCTTATTTCACTCGGTCCTTTTGCCTTGCTCCACTGTCTCCGGTCTTTACTTCCATATCGATGCTCTCGCCGTCCCTTATTAATGAGCCGAAGATAAATTCGGAGACGCGACACGGTCGACGCTGCTTGGGGGAGCGCCTTTCTCATATTTCCAAGCAGGGGTGAGGCGAAAGCGCGGCGAAGGGTGGTCCGCATCATTAGAATTAACGAGAGCCCACCGATCTCTTAATGGATACGCGCAAGTGGCAACGAATGTTTTATCCGGTGACTTATTATTCTCGCGGAGCGAACGCATCGGTCCGTCGAGGAGGAAATCTTCGTTGAATAACCCGATGGTCCTCTCTCTAGCGTGTTCGTGTCGGATAAATGACGTTATCCTAACGATACATGGAAGTATCCAGCACAGCAAGCGTACGACGACAAATCGAAATCTATGGTACATGATATGCAAAAATATGCCGAGACGTGTATCTAACTCTGGATATCCTTACTATTTTGACCATTAAATACGAATATTTCAACTCTCAACATGGAGTATATGTGTATATATTCAACGTATGTACATGTATTCCACGTTGAAATTTAAATATCCGCATTTATAGGTCAAAACGATAAAAATGTCTTTTACACGTACGTGGGATATTATTTCTTTTTTTTTTTGTCTTTTTCAATAGCGAAACGTGATCGCTCGTGAAATTTGTCAAAACTCACGACTTTAATCTCCTACATATCACGCGATATGGTCTAGCGACGTCACATTAAGAGCAACTATTACGACCGGAATACAGGAACGACGAGGGTGTGCAGGAAGACCGCGGGGGAGGCATTGTAACGAGACTTACGGTCAGATAAGTCATAATAGTGGCTCGCTCGACGTTGTTAGGAGTCAACAGAGGATCGCGCCGAGATAGCGCGTTAATGCACGCATTTATTTGAAATATTAAACCACGAGGAAGGGAGAAAGAAGAAGCGAGAGTCTGCCTGCTCGTTCCCCATCCTCCACGAGGTCGGGCCGCGGGTGGGAGGGAAGGCACGAGAAGGGACAATTATAAATGATGATAATTAGCGAAGATCTTAACCGGTCACTCCGTGACTTTACAGTTGTAATCGTGCGCGTCAGGGGACTACACTCCGGATCTCTACAAGGTGATTCCACGATAGCCGCGCGGCGTGGAATTTCAAGAATTATCGGACGATCTGGCGAACCATTATGTAGATAATATTTTAATTAATCTCTTTCGCCTCTTATCGCCTATCTGAATGGTCAAACTTATTAATCGCTTTAATTATCCGATCCTAATTTGCAATTGACAGGGAATCAAATTGTTCATCACACGTACGCGGTCTTTGGAAAAAAGATTAAGAAACACAGAGTGGAATTGTTGCGTACAATTTATGCTTGGCAGAAGGAGAGAAAGAGAGAACGAGAGAACGAGAGATGAATTAAAAATGTACTAACAAGTCGAGGGAACTTTAATTTTTCAAGATCGACTTCGATTAAACGAGTACTCCGGAGAATTCGATCCTACCCCGTAGAAACGCTCAATCGTTTCAATCTGGCGTGCAAAAAGAATATTCCCTTTTCCAAAGACACACATTGATTGTTTCTCCCTCGCCCATATGTGTTACACCTACGAAGAAGAAATCTCCGACAGCCGCTGATCGAATCAACACCGACTAACAGTGATACCACAAACTCATTCCTTCCCCCCTCCCTCTCTCTCTCTCTCTCTCTCTCTCTCTCTCTCTCTCTCTCTCTCTCTCTCTCTCTCTCTCTCTCGCTTCCTTTCCTTCTCTTTCTCCTCCTAATTATTAATGTGCTCGAGCACGCGGAGATAAACCTCAGAATCATCGTCGAAGTATTCAAAGCCTTCTCGCTCGGCCTCTCGTTATTGAATATGAATGATTAATTAAGAACATCTCACAATCCGCCGGCTCGTCATTCGATCCCTCCCCTCGCTAAAAACAAACTTTGAATACCGCGGTCTTCGATACCATACGATAACCGAGCGTAGGAAGTGAACATTCGATATTGAAAGATCATAGAAAGGGACGTACCGACGATAAACGCGAATACACGCAGACGTATCAACGTGGAGCGTTGGAACAGATCCCATTTTCCGTGACATGTGTATTAAATCAAAAGTTAAGCCAAATGTACAATCGTCTCGATATTAAAAGTTGCCCGTTCGAAATTGTGAAATTCTGATGCTTGTGTAAACTGCTGGAGACTAATTAATTTTAATAATTATTTTGTATGATGCAAATTTATGTACATCACTGTACAGTTATCGCTCTTATCATTTATAATTTTCAGAAAAATTTTCGAAACAGCAAGAGACAGTTGCAAATAAAACTTCCCGCATCAAAAATACGCACACACACACACACGCACGCACATTCCCTCTCTCTTTTCTTCCCTCTCTTTCCCTCCCTCCCTCCCTCTCTCTCTCTCTCTCTCTCCCCCCCCTCTCTCTCTTTCTCTCTGTCAGGTACGTCAGCTTTCGATTACAACAAACTGAATCCATCCCGACGAGCCCATCGAGGTCAGAACCCGATTCCTCAGAGAGTGTTATCATCGATTTCAATTATACATATCGATCCGTGTGCCTTCAACGTGCGCACAGGCCCCTTTGTTCATTTCCACACGTCGAAAGAGTTCATCTCCGTAGACCTTTGCTACAATGACTCGAGGAGAGAGGAAAAAAAGAGCCGACAACACAACAGAGCCAACTGATACAATATTCATTTACTGCTGCGTGTGTCTATGCTTCATAATGTCACGGTGGGGGGATCGAGGGGCGAGATGGGGGCAAAAAGAGACAGAGAAAGAGAGTTGCATTCAAATGAAGGAATGCTGGGGGCGGTGGGATGGGGTGGGGTAGGTGGGACTCCGGGATGACACTTCTCGTAGGTGATTTATACCCGCTGGTCGAATGACCATCATCTCGTGGAAAGATCTACAGGATCTCCGAGGCGCTTAGTTAGTCTCTGAACGAAGGATAGTTAGTCCCTGCGCGCGATGGACACGGACGAATGGAAGTGGGGGAGGTAGGTACGATAGGGACTTCGCGTATAATGGAGGCCTTATGTAACCCGAAACATATAATTCCCTCCGCCGTACTCTCGTTACTCCCATCACCGTTTGTTTAATCGTCGACGTAAGTTACATTGTTACAAGATCGACCGGCTGGACTGTGAACAGAGTCGTTCTCGGAGAGAGGTTCCCGCGCGAAGGCGAGAAGGAAAAGAGAAAAGAAAAAGAGGAAAAAAGGTTAGACCGGACCGCCCGAACGCGGATGTAACAATTATATCCCACCTGCGATTATATTTACGACATTAAACGGCAAAATAAAAATCGCCAATGTATTCACGGGGAGCTGTGTAGCCGATTGTGTAGCATAAAATTACCTCCCGGGAACGAAGGTGCGAACGGCGCGCCGTACTACGGAGGAACAAAAGCGTCCACGAGTGCACTCTCCGAGAAAGAATTAACACAATAGCTCTCGCCAACTTTGATTGGCCAGCCGACTCGCGAAGTTAAGTGCATATTTCCCGGGGCAAACAATGTTAAAATAGCACAGACGGCAATAGGTCGACCGTGGCGCGAAGTTATCCCCCTTTCTTTCTCCGGGGTAAGTACGCGTACAAGTACTCGCATTAACTGTGTAAATAGCTATTTGTCTTACGAGTGGTTGGATAAGAATTAGTGTTTTAACGCCGAACAGACACGAAAAGAAACGAGCGGAAATGGCGTCGCGGGTCTCGAGTGTCTTCGAGTGGATTTTTGCTACTCTTCTCTCTCTCTCTCTCTCTCTCTCTCTCTCTCTCTCTCTCTCTCTCTCTCTGCCCATTTCCACCATCTTTCTCGCAAGAGAACTCTGAAAAATATGGATCCTTTTCTCGCGAAAAGAAATCCCGTCTGGTCTCTGATAATAACACAAACGCGTGCTCGCGTGCGCGCGTTATTAGCGATAATAGGCTTCATCGGAGGCATCTTTGAAATCTCTTCACTTTAGAAAATCGCCCGACGAATTGGCGCGGAATACCGAGGCGACACGAATGTCGAAACAACGCACGAAACGACGGAAGTTATTATGCACAATATTCTGATTGTACCAACCGCAATTTCACGCCAGTTTCACGCTTTCCTGGCCAATCGTGGAGGCAAACAAATTATTACAGATTCTTTCGCGACCGAGGGGAAAATTCTGGACGTGACAAAAGAGACATTTTCATTTATGGAATAATATCGCAAGATATCGTCGTCCTTAAATGTTTCGTGTGACGTCTCTGATGAATGTCGCGAAGGGATGTCACCAGCAAAATTGAATTTTGTGAAAAAACGAAGGTAAATATAAAATCATTGTTTTATCGCACGTGGAATTCTCTTTCGCCCGTAAAATGCATCGGCAATAATTTACTTCATTTCTCTTCAACGTTATAACGCGTGTCAAATTAGCAAATTAATAAGAAATATTGAAGCAACGCAACGATATTAGGAGAAAAAAAAGAGCGAGGCGGAGAGGGGGAGACGGAGCGAGACAGAAAAAAAGACGACTCTGAAAACACTGTCACGCGCGACGTTCTGTATTAAAGTTGCTACAATCCCTCGTCGGTTGCACGCTTCCCTGATAAATTGTGAAAGTCGCGTGAAAGCAACGACAAATCAGAGGAAAATCGTATTGTGACAAGAATTTCTCGTTCGACTACACGCACCAGCGGATATTAATTTCAATCGTCCCGCGATTCCGTCCGATACTCCGAGATCACATCGAGATTTGGTAGCTGTCTAATTTATCGTATGATTAATAGAACTGCCCGGGTATAATGTGAATTCCTAATAGTCGGCCTACGCACAATTATTTCCATCTGCCTTATTAATTGACTGTCGTGGCTGTGACGAAGTCGATCGTTAATTATATCAACTACTTTGAATATCTATCTCATTTACTTAATGTGTGGCTGGAGGAATATATTATTTCGCGGGTCGATAGAAATGAGAAAGTGGCGAAACGTCGGCCGTATAAAAATGTACCGTGCTGCATATACCTTGTGCTTATGTAAACTTTGCCAAATCTTATACATCTCCGAGAGAGAAAGAGAGAGAGAGAGAGAGAGAGAGGGGGGAGGAAAGAGGAAGAAGAGAGAGAAAGAGAGGGGAGGGAAGACCAACGCTATTGTAAAATATTAGCTAATTAATTATCGCAAAGTCGCACGTGATATGCGACGCGGATCATTTATGTAGATCAGACATTAGCACATTCGATATCTTCAATTATAATAAATTTACATAATATGCGCAGCATTTGTCACCGTTTCAGCGCTTTTAATTGGCGCAGTCGTTGAACGTTTAAAAAACTTTTTTTTTTTTTCAGAAAATACATGTCGCGCGTTGCTGCAAGAAACGCAGAAAAACGCCCGGTCATTCGCACGGATAGGCGTTGCAAATTACGCACTAATGAGTCGGTGCCCTGACAGCTGACGACGTCTTCGTGCTTTTAAGACAAAAGGGCTCGCGCGGGACGTGACACAGTCGTCGATGTGGGAAACGCGACGAAGTCAAGACAAGACTAACGAAGCTGCAGGCATATGTACACACGGAGAAGTCGACGTCGTGAGTTCACGAACCGTGAAGAAGTGGTAGAAGAGGAAGAAGAAGAAGATGAAGAATAAAAACAAGATGAACAAGATGAAGGGAAAGAAGAAGAAGAAGGAGAAGAAGGAGATGACGATGATGAAGAAGAAAAGGACGAAGGAGTAGAAGATGAAGAGAGGAGAGAATAGAAGAGAGGGAACCGGCGCCACTCTTCGAAACGGTGTCCCGTCCGGCTCTCTTCGTGGTGTGCAGGCTCGCGCGCCAACTCGCGGGGGTAAACAGACGAAATTATATCGAAGAAAAATTACCTCGAGATAATAGTGATTAATGATCTCGGACGGCGGACGCGTGTGTGTGAACGGTTAACGTGTGCGTGCGCGTCCGTACGCCGATGCCCGGTAAAATATGATACCCAGTATAAACTCTCTCTCTCTCTCTCTCTCTCTCCTCCCTCTCCTCCCTCCCTCTCTCTCTCTCTCTCTTTTTTTCTCTCTCCACGCCGCTCCGAACGTCGCTTCTCTATGCTCACCGCGCGCTTCCTTCGACGCGTTCCCTCATATCGCGACCACCACTACATGCCGTCCTGCCGCCAACTTTGGCGACAGAGTAGCGCTGAAGCAGCAGCGCCGGCGAGAAGAAGAGCAAGAAGGGGGAGAGGGGGGGGAGAGAGAGAGAGAGAGAGAGAGAGAGGACAGCCCCAGACAGCAATCTTCTCTAATTAACACATTAAGACTAATCAGAGCCAGCCGGGTTATTCCTGTTCGACGGGCCCACTTGCCTAGATTTAACGTTCCGCCTAAATTAATTCTAATTATTCCCGTGGCTCTCGTACTCGTCCTCGCGATTGGCGACGTTTCGTGACGAACGGAGATTCGTCCCGTTGTAGCCCGTATATCTTTATTCGCGACGCGACCTCTCCTTGCCATTGAACGCGGATGTCAGTCGCGCCATAATTCTTGGGCGATCTAAAACGAAGAGGAGGACGTTTCTCCCCCGAGAACGTCTTCCTCAAAGTCCCGAGGAATCGGGCTGTCTTTGTAATACATCGTAGATCACGCGATCGAGGCGACGTGACTTTCGCGATGTTGCACCGTATGGACTCGACAGAGAGACGCGTTCGGGTAATTGTCACGTCGTAGAAATTCACGTCATTAACAATGATTATTTCACGATCCAATGAGAGAAGGAATTAAACGTCGACCGGTCTCTTCTCTCGTTTGAGAGAGACGCTGCGAAATTGTCAATGACAATGACTGCTCCGCCGTCTCGCCTCGCCTCGCCACGCCTCACCTCGCTTCTCCTCTCCTCTCCTCTCCTCTCCTCACTCTCCTCTCCTCTCCTCACCTCTCTCCACCGAGAGAACAAGACGCGGTGAGTGTAGTGGAAACTGGTTTAAATATTTTCTGGGCACGTGTTTTACATAGGTAGAGATATACCCGCGCGCTGCTCCTCCGGCACGCTCGAATGTATAAGGCCCCGCTCGCTATCTCGGGTCAGATCTCGACGGTGATCTTCAGCTCTCATTTTTTCGTACGGTCACTACGCTATTATGCTCGTCCGCGAGGGTCTCTCGGACGCTCGTTTGTGTACAAAAGCCACGCCGGCCATTATTAATTATCGCGATACGGTGCGCGCTCGCTCTTCGCGCGCGTGCGCGCGCGGCTAGAGGAAATTCGACATGGGCGAGAGATGGCAGTTCTAAGGCCGAGAAATTTTCCGCGACGCGACACGGCCGAAAAAAAGGCACGGAAGGCCTTGCGAGACACTGTACGTTAACCCGCAAACGGTGACGCAACGCATCGGACGACGTATATTGATATTCGCCGCGTTATACCGCGCGTGAAGGCGAGAGAATTCCTGTCAACTCCATTTCTTGGTGAACTTTTTTTACTGATCGTACGGGAAGGTCAAATATGCCCTAACGCAATCGTCGAGAAGGAATGCCTCTGTTTGAACGTTTTCTCACGAGAAACCGCACCTTCCGTCCGCTACGAAATGCGACATCGTCGCTACGCTAGTTGATTCGCAAATGACTCCAATCGTGATAACACCCGTATTGCTATCGTCGATACAATATTTCATTCCCCGCTCGGGGATACATCAAATGTATTCCATCAGCTACTTACGTGCAATCAATAAATTCGTCAATTTATCGACTGAAAAGATATACAGTCGTGATGTCATAACCAACAAACTTTGCCGCCGGACAAAGTGCCTTGCGGACAAAGACAATAACTAACGCAGTCATTCATTTTATCCGCCAGTGCGTTCCGACAGTGCGAATACGCCATTTACCTGGACGAGGCGACGCTCTTCGTATTATATTCGCAAACGATCATAATATTGACAGGCAAAACTCACCGTTATCCGACAGCAAGGTGTCCAACAGACGGCAACAGACGGCAACGTGGAGCGGCGATCTTTCCGCAGGACTCGACGACGCAGAGCCGGCCTCCTCGTCTCGCCAGCGAGTCCGCTCGTTCGCTTCACTTCACTTCACTTTACTCGCGCGCCGGCACGATTATATCGGAGTTAATTAGGTTAAATGCGCGATCGTCACCCGAGCCCCCGATCGAATTTAATCACGATCGTCGCGCGCGCTTAGTATTCCGCAGGTGACCGTGGACGTAATTTGCATCGTTACACCATAACCTATACGTCACCGCTCGCGCGCGAGACTTTCGCGCGGAGCTTAACGACTCGGCCGAAACATCACACGAACCGCACACGTGTGTCGCGCGTGAACCGCCGATGAAAAACGAACACGATCGCGCGATCCTCGAGACGAGCGCGCACCTCCTCCTCGACGGTAAAAGTGATCTGTTCCCCGAAAAACACTGAGTGCACTCCCGACGATCGGCTACGCGCGCGGTTAGCCTAACTTTTTACCGTCTATTTCGAGCTACGCGACGTCGTCGTTGCCTCGTCCGTGCTGTGTACGCCGCGTATATATACGACAAAGGTAAGGCGGCGAAACAATCATCACGCACTAATCACGATCAACGGGAAGCAAGATGTCCACACCGAACACCGTTGACCATAGAATGCAGAAACAATGAAGCGCGTACTGTCCAGCGCACTGCGATTAGTCGCGCGACTACGACAGAGAGAGAGAGAGAGAGAGAGAGAGAGAGAGAGAGAGAGAGAGAGAGAAAGAGAGAAAGCTTCCTCCTCCTCTTCCCGCTCCGGACGAATTCTCGCGACCACCGGGACGTGCTGGGAGCTATCACGAACGTGTCCCTCAAGTCCTCGCGACGCGACGTATACTACTGTTCAAAGTCGGGCTAGGCTCTATTTAAAACAATCGACGCGAGCTTTTTTCTCCCGTCGACTTGCGGCCGTTGTATCATGGCGCTCTGTATACAAACATGTTTACATACCGGCAATGTCCGCGCGCGCGCGCGCGCGTCTCGGTCCATAGCTCAGCGAATACGCTCTCACACATACACGACGCGACAACGACGAGCGCTCTCAGGTCCGTCCGATCGACCGGAGATCCGCGGCTTTCTCGAAATTCGCATGTATTCCTCCTCGTATCGCGCACCCCGTACACGCACGATTAACAGCTCGCGGAGAAAGGACGCGATTAATTTCCCACCAATTAACGCCAAGCACTTCCGATATTTGAACGGACTTTGCCCCGTGCCGGTGCAGCTCGCGCCATCTGTCGCGGCGAGCGCGAACTAGAAACTCTCTCACGGTAGGCGCCACCTCACATATTTACCGCGGCCGGGATTCGCCGATTGCGTAAACGATCGAAGGTCCGATTTCGCGCGGATGCACTCCAGGAAAGCCTCGAGGAAGCTGCGACTTCGAAGCTGCCGACCGAGATCGATCCTGTCGAGAGCTGGGCTAGAGGTAGAGCCGGCGATTCGCCTTGGTGAGTCGCATATTCTTGCTTCAAACCGTCGCTCGTCCGACCCGACACTCGCGTCCAGCAAATGCGACCTAGCCTTGCAACATGGCCCCAGAGTTTGAATTTTAACCGTCCGTTGTGCTGATCGCTGGTCTAATGACCGCTGATTGCACGTATCATGATCATGCGAGCACACGCATCGAGAGTCGTCGATATGCGGGGACGTATATCGTAAGGGACACACATCGCACAGAATCTCGAAATACATGCGCGAAAACGGGCATTGTAACCTCGTATTCTCGCGTCATCGGAGCGACTACGATTATCGACCGTATGTTCATGTACGCTTACGGTCGAGAATCGCGGGCGCTCGGCATAACGTAATTATCGGCCTCCATTCGCGTATTGCTGTCTTTATCTGAATTTTGAGAATTATATCCGAGTGCTTGACGTAGAGTGCAAAGGGAAAGCCGGGCGGCTGCTCAAACGACAGCAAATTTCGCTTCTTAAAGCTCCCGGCTGCAATTCAACGACGATGACGACGACGACGACGACGACGACATTCTCGAATAATGTCTCGAGACTGCTACGAATGGCAAGCTGCCATTAAGAGGCGGGACGCGCGAGAACGACGTTTCAGCCGGATAAATATTTGAAACGTTCCCTGACGATCTTGAGAGGTTCATTACGAAGGATTACACGACTCATATCGGCGACTTAGAATTCTCCTTTCGCGCCAGAAGGCGCGATCACAGTCTTTGCAGACTGATTCGAGCGCGGCAAATTAGAGTTCGCTCCGTCCTCTCCGTTCTCAATAACTCTCGCGTAATCGCAGCCTTCCTCCGTCTCTTCCGACTTAATTTCCGCTTCTCTCTCCGCGATCGTTTAAAGTTCCTCGCGCTTAAGTCGGAATAGTCCGAAGTTTTATCGTAAATGACGCGCGCTCGAGCGGGAGCGCGCGCGGGCATTACGCGGAATAAATGATCGCGTGTCAATAAGAGGAGTGAGAGAGGAAGGGGGGGGGGGCGAGAGAGAGGGAAGCGGAAAAAGAGAGAAAAACGAGGTCACGCGGACAGCGGTGAGTAAAAGGAACGCGAGACGAGTTTTCTCGAGTAAATAGCGGAAAAATAAATAGTCCGCATTGTTATTCAGAGAAGAATGCAAGAGACTCGCGTTTCTCCCCGAAAGAATCCGGCGACTCTCTACGGCGTAATGAGATTGCATTAATAACGTAAAACGCGAAGGGACTTCGAAAAGTGGGGACGCGCGGGACGTATTAAGAGCGACGGGGTATTAAAAACTTCCGTTGCCGTCGTTGTCGTCGCGACATCGTACGGAGCCTTCTCTCATTTGCCGGGACATTGAATGTCGCGTACACGTAGACGAAATGCACACGGTAAGGCATACGGAACGTATTGTGTGTATTGTACACGGGCCTCGAATTCGGCTCGGCTAAAATTAGCATCCGGGGACGCTATAGGACAACGCCGTCAGGGTAATAGGCGTTTAAGGCTTAATGTATGCATTGAAAACTATTAGGTATTCAAATACTCGGATTGCATTACGCTGCACTATAATACCTGACTTCCTCCGGTGGCTGCCGCCGGCGAAATTGCCACTATTATTCTTATTATATTTTATTTATTAGCCACGCTGGCCTTAATCCACTTTAATGGCATCGGCGCGAGTCGAGACGTCGTTCCACGGACAAAGGACGCGCCTCTTAAATTTACACACGTTATCTTGTGCTCTTCTTCGACGGGAAAGGGAGACAGAAAACGTGACAAGCTCAAAGTCTGTCGCGATGTTGAAAGCGTGAATAGACATGATTGTTATAGACTTGGATGCATATATTTACCTATTTTATTTATCGTAGCTATCTTATCGTACTTATCGTGGTAATATTATTATCTATACACACATTGAGAAAATGTAACTCATCCTGCCAGAATGCACTCATATTATTTGAAACATTTGAAGATAGCATGGAAAATTATTCTACGCGCAGTATAAATGTTCACAGCCTAAATTTAAGAATTAATCCGAACCAATTTCATTCAACTTCACAATCATTGTAGTATATGAATTTGTACTTTGATATAAATATATCCCAATTTACGATATAATATAGCATATAATATAGCATATCATCGAGTAAAAATTTTCTCCATGTGTGCAAGTACTTTCTTCCAATTTGGTCCAAGTTGAGGCTTAGAGAATAGAAATGGAAATTGATAAATCGTGATCGACAAATGGTGAGAACATTTGCGAAGATTTTTCTAATTTCACGTAGCCGGTGCTACTACGAGGATCCCGTGTATTCGCGCTTCTTTTCGACCCGCCGCGCACATACCGGCCAACAATTGGAGATCAGGCTCGCAACGAAGCTGCACAACGAAATCAATCCCGCAATTTCGCCGTAAATGCGTTCAATTAACGCGACCAGCGGGGGCACCGCGCTACCGTCAATACGAAGGTCTTCGATTTTTACGGGGCCCTTTGATGCGAGCAGGTTCGATTCGATTCGCCGTTACAAAACTCGTTACACGATGGCCGCTGTACCGAGACTTCTTACAAGACAGTGGCCGTGCTCGATGGCGAAGAAGGCGTTTCGCTTCATTAGCGATAAGCCCTTTTTCCTCCCCATCGCCGTTCCGACGAGTTTTTCTGCGCCGTGCGTTTTTGACTCGCCCGCCTCATGACTTTATGGGCTTATATGCGCATTCCTCGTTGATCGCTCGAAACCAGGTGCGGTATTATCATTAAAGATAAATCACTCCCGTAGATGCAACCTTGTACTTGCGCAATGTATGCGATGAAGTTAACTTATTGGGCGTCGAGGCACTTCTCGGCATGTTGTACCAAGTCGTACACCTCAATTTGCCAAAATTGAATGTTTCTTTATTTTTAAATTACACTCCAACAGATACAGAGGAGGAAGAGATTGGGAGAGGGAATAGGGAACCGAGAGAGAGAGAGAGAGAGAGAGAGAGAGAGAGAGAGAGAGAGAGAGAGAGAGAAAGAGAGAGAGAGAGATAAAGTGATTTTCGGAGTTAACTCTCGAGATTGCTACAAGCGACTCCACTCCTTCGTGTGGTCCACATTACGGGGACGAAATTTCCTCGTGTTTGCGGGGAGGGAGGCGGCTTTTCTTTTCGTCCGATTTATTCGAGAGCAGCTGAGAGCAGCGTGCCGAAAGAGTTCGCGATTGAGAAAACGTGTCACCCGCGAATTAATCACGCGAAGCTTCGCGGAAGGACACCGTTCCGGAGAAACCCGCGACGGATCGGGTCGGACCCTTTCTCTTTCTCCTTCTCTCTCTCTCTCTCTCTCTCTCTCTCTCTCTCTCTCTCTCTCTCTCTCTCTCTCTTCCTGCGTGCCCTGGCCGCCGACTTAATTAATTGCAATCGAGAGAGATCCCCGACATCTTAGCGGCTCTATTTTTAGTTCGTCGCTCGTTGTGAATCCGATACTTCCTCAGTAACTAGTCGCGGCCCCTAAGGCCGTGAATCGTAGATAAATCGTTCCGATCGGGGGACCGCGCAACAAAGGACCGCGACGCAAGGACGGGGTCCTCTCGGCTCTTCCCTCCCCTTCCCTGCCCCATCCCACCGGTCCTACTGTGCCCTCCGTCCCGGGAAACGTATCGAACGGTTCGGCAGTCAAACGAGTTCCAGGTCGGCAATTAATTTCGCGCGATTTCGACGAACGGAACGAGTCTGCGAGCTATGTGTGTCCGGAGGGATTCCCAAAACCGAGAACCGATACCGGGGGCCCCCGGCTCTTTTCTGCGAGCCGGCTCTTTTCCGCCCGACGCCGCTCTAATTAATAACGGATCGGCGCCTCGGTCCCCCTCTCTCCCTTTCCAACGGTTATCGCCATCGCGCGAGCTCGCCAAATCGGCAGCAGCACCGAGCGGACGACCGATCGACCGACCGACCGACCGACCGACCGACCGACCGATCGAGCGGTCCGATTTAAATTGAACCGTCCGAAACAAAGGGGTCGGCCATGAAAGCACGGGCACGCGAAATTAAACAACCTGCAATATCTCGGCGGCCGGCCGCTCGCCACCCCACAAAGGCGCGCGTTCACACCCGATTAGGCGCACACCGTCCACACGCCCGGCGGTGCGCGAGAGGGACGACGTCGGTCGGATGTGTCGGTAACGCTGGAATGTCTAATAACGAACGTGCCCTCCTGCGCGTAGCCACTTGAAGTATCGGCCGACCGGCCCTCGAGCGGAGGGAAAAGGCCGGGGCGTGTATGAAGAAACGAAAGTGGACGGCGAATTTGCATGTGTCGTTTCGTACGAGTCGCGGCCGCACGCGTGGCTGCACGGCGAGATCGTATGTCGGCCATCGATCCGAACGATCGCGCGGCACTTGGTGTTATTTGTTGTCCTTGCGGGATCCGCAGAACACGCCGCTTCAGCGTATCTCCGACGTATTCTTGAATCGCGGCGGCCGCCGCCGCCGCCGCCGACTTTAGATATCGCGGGCGGTTCTCCCTCTTCGACATGCTTGTTTTTTCTATATTTCTATGGAACCGGAAAAATTTTACAATACAACGTACCCTCGTCAGTGGCTTTCACCGATCTCTTGACCGGTGGAAATGAAATATCAAAATTGTAGCGTACAAATTCGTTATAAGAAATTAACAAGTTCAACTTTTTGCGCTTGTAACGATGAAATTGACAGTTTCCATGCGTTATTTGATGCTGCTTGTGCGCGCAAACTGCATCGGTGATAAGATCAATCGCCACCTTGATATCAAGTGATTCTTTTAGCGAGAACGTGCTGATTGCATCGCTATACTTGTAACCGTATCACCGGATATAAATATAGCGATTCAGGGGAGGATGCACCTAGATTGTATCTTAGAAAGTACCTTAGCGGTGATCGGTTTCGCATCTACACGAGACGCGCCATTTTCACCGCATCTACCGCGGGTTCCTTAATTTCACGAAAATTCGTGTACAATGTATACGATGTGTAAGCCGGCAAGCCACTGAATGCAATATTCATCGCGGACAGACGAGAGGCGGGCCGGAGCCGGCGACATGCGAGGGTTCGCAAGGAATTCTTCCACGTTGTCGAGCCGAAACGATATCTTAGAAGTGGAAGGATAACGGAAACGCGCGCGCAGGATGAAGGCAATTAGACTGTTTAATGATGGTGCCACTACCGGAGCAAACATCCGTTATGGTACACTCGTTATTTTGGTAATTACTACCTAATGCCGTCCACTATTGTTCGGGGCAACGCGGCTAGCCGTCATCACCGAAGCGTGCACAAGTTCATCGGACTTTAATATAATTGCCGGTCTAAAGACTCGTTGATTTTTTTGATCGACAAATCACGGGACAGTTAGCATGTAGAACGAATACGCGGTCTGAATACACCTGGCTGAAATTACATTCAATTTGCGCGACCTTCCTCCTTCCGAAAACTCTCGGACAATTATTTCGAGATCAAATTGTACCACCACAGTGATTTACTTTTGTCACAAGCGTGACATGTAACTTGGAATTTTTCTTACGTCGTTGCATGTTCCGCTGTGCGAAAATATTATTTCAACACGTTGGTCGAGAATACATTTGACTGATTAATCCATCGCTTAAAAAGCGCATTAATTTTGCGTCCATGTTTGCGAACGCATCGATCTAAGAGTGATGGTTGACTCCGGTAATTAATCCGGAAATATAATTTCTGTCTCTCTCTCTCTCTCTCTCTCTTTCTCTCTTCCTCTGGCTTCCCTCCGTGTTACTTTATGCGAAGAAAGTTGTGTCATCAAAGGTGAGGGTAAGAGAACGAGGGTTGGCGGCTAAAAGGAAACGGGGGTAAGGTTTCGTGGCGGTGGAGTTTTTAATCCAGAAAGCTATCCCCCGTGTAATCGGTCCGTTTTTAAATTAAAGAAATAAAGGAAGGATCCTCGCGCGCCGGGAGAACAAGAGGTAGTGGCGGAACTCATTTGCACTTAAAAAAATGACGGGCCATAAAACTAACGCCCGAACGTGGAGAATTAACGGCAAGACGAGAAGGAGAGAAAGAGAGAGGGAGAAAGCGAAAGAATGAGGGTGAGAGAGGGAAAAGAGAAGAGGAGGGAAGCAGCAAGAGGAGGACGGAAGAGGGAAGCGAAAGGAAACGAGGGTAGAGGACGCGGGAGAGACGTCTTAGCAGTGGGAAAACCATTAACAAATGAACGCGTACTTTATCGGGCGGAAGTGATTTTGATTCGTCGACTCTGCCTCTCCACCTCGTTTAAATTTTAACGCGGCGAGCGGCAGTTTCTTTAATTGGATTTTTAATTGGGACGATTCGCGCTACATTAATCCTCCGTCCCCCGCGAGATTTTGTCCCGTGTTTATTGTTATTATTATTCGCAACGACCCCTCGACTCTCACCTCCCACCCTCTCCGCCGCAGGTTCTCATTAGGCGCCGCATTTTTCACCGTTGATTACGTTTGTGGTTACCGCGACTCTTTCTCTCTCTCTCTCTCTCTCTCTCTCTCTCTCTCTCTCTCTCTCTCTCTCTCTCTCTCTCTCCCTCTCTCTCTCTCTCTCTCCCTCTCTCGTCTTTCTCGCGGCCAATTCTCTTCCGTGGTTTACAGATGCGCGTTAAAATGTCCAACATTTTTCCCGCCGTGGCTTAATAACTTACAAACTCCTTATTTCTCACTGCCTTTATCCCCTCATAATGTATACACGGTTTCTCCGATTAATAACTGAATGAAGACAAAACGCGTGCGAGAAAAGTTGCTTCAGAGTTTCAAACGCGAAAAATGCACGTACACCGAGAGAATAACAGGCAGCGGTCTATATTTTATAGGATCTCGCCTGAGGTCCGCTTTAGGGGAAGGAAGCCTCTTTAGAAATTTTCATTTGCGGACAAATTGTGCCTCCCCTTAACTTCAATTTCAGGAGAAATTGCGCGCACTCTCAGCTCGGATCAATCGCGAGCGGAAAACTTGCCGGATATTTCGAGGAGAGGATCGCTTTTGCGCCGAGACGTCGCCGCTCGATCGCCGCTACGAGATACACCGTGCGGAGAGTCGAATCGAGCGGATTAACAACGGCGTGACGAATATCGCGGGCGTGTAACCCGAGGCCCTCGCACCCCGCGGCCCCTTCCGAAACATCGCCGGCGCATCGACGGTAGTAATAATCGCAATAATCACAATCGCGCGCCCGGGTCTCAGCCAATTTGAATATGAATCCGAGTGCGAACAATGTCATCGCGCGCGCGGGTGTAGAGCGCGCGCGCGGGGGCGGGCCCGACGGGGGGCTGAAAGGGTGGGAGGAACGGGGGTTTATACGTGCCGTATCTCCCCCATGGATCGGCTCCTGCCCGGTACTTGCTAACTGTCCCGGACTGTTAGTTAGTTAACTGGCTCGCCGGGGTGACAGTCACGTACTGGAGAGGGCATTCGAATCCGGAACTCTCATCAAAATCAGCGTTCGCTACGTTTAACCCGATAATTAAACTCGCTACGTCCCGCCGGGATCCCCGAAGTCGTGCCCTCCTTCCGTTCTCGCTTCTCTCTCGCCTTGCCGCGTCTCTCTCTCTCTCTCTCTCTCTCTCTCTCTCTCTCTCTCGCTCGCTCGCTCTACAATCCCCCGACATGACACTTCGATGAGGGAAATCGTGCGGCCCGAAATTTGCATTCGCGCATTTCGCCCGCATCGCTGAGCGGGCGCCGTCGGTTTCGCGCTACTAATTCGGATTACGCGTGCAAGACAGTTGTGCGCTGGATGTAATCCGTCAGCCGGACGAACGACGACCGAGGGCGTCGCGATGAAAACCTCGGTCACGTGGACAGTATATAGGGCCGGGTGCGCCAGTATATTTATTTGAATACGTTACACTCCTTCTCCGTCTCGCTCGCGAATAAAACGGAACCGGCGCGATCTCTCTCGCGGAGCACATTTCACGCCTGTCTCCTTGCCGTTCGCGTGGCGGCACATACGGAGGATATCCGTCGGCCGCAGGACGGAGGCGAGGAAGCCCGGCAGGTCGCGGCAGGTAGTAAGACTAGATCCTATAAAAGGGTCGCGTGGCAGAGAAACATTCGCGAATTGGATGGTTAGGCATCGCTAGGCAATGGCGATAGTGGTGACTGGCCCCAACAATTACGTCGGAATAAAAGCAAATAAAATCCACCCCCGCCGAGGGGAGAGTCCCGGATAGAGGAAGCGGTCTGGTGGGAAGGCGACGACCGATGTCGGGGCGGGGGAGGGGATTGGGTAGCGGCGAGAGGGGGTTAAAAACAAGACTAGACCAAAATAATGGTTAGATCCGTCGTCGGAGATAGTTGCCAAGGGTAATGGAAAAGGAACCGTTTAAAAATAGGACTTTAGGCGGCCGACTCGTCCGCGATTCCGTGACTGCCTCCGTTATGTCGGGCTTCACGTGCTTTATGCTGGAGGTCCTTACGTGTGTGCCCTTACGTGAATCCAAGCGAGGAATCATCATCATCTCGACCTCCCCCGCCGCCGCCTGCTTAACCGGTGCGACGCGTCCTTCTCTCGCTCTTACTCGTGTCTTTCGAACGGAGCGCGAGTAATTGCCCGCGAGGTCTGCGCGCCGTCCTTGTGCGCGATACGTCCGCGATTTGTAAGTCTAATCAGGCTCACGTTGGCCTACGTATTTCCGCGAGGACATGTCAGCCGCCGCGGAGACGCCGCGCCGCACGAAGCGAGACATCCGCGATATATCTTCGTCGTTAGAGGACTCTCGCGCGCGGAAAGGGCAGAGAGAGAGAGAGAGAGAGAGAGAGAGAGAGAGAGAGAGAGAGAGAGAGAGAAGGGAGAATTAGGGGACGGCAGGAGAAGGATCTTAACCTTCACAATTATTTAAAAAATGACTCCTCCTCTCTCGGTGACAGGGGAGAAAAGATATTCGTTACGATTCATGCGTATTCGATCGGTCTTGGTATGTTCCGCCCTTTGCGATATTTTTACCAGAGATCGATCTAGCGTCTCTCGCGTGGAATCCGCCGGAATTGAAATCTTCACGCGGATAAAAATCGCAGAGGCGACCGGGGCGGTCGCGGATTCTGCTAAATTTCGGTGTGTGCGCGCGCGCGCGCGCACCTGCGAGGTGTTCTCACCGGTTGATCTAACGCGTACATAAAACCAATCGACGATTGATTACAAAGTGTCGCGCGGCGATCTGATAACCGTGAAGAGCAGCGTTAATCGAAATGATAAGGTCAGATCGCGCCGAGAGTAACAAGCCGGCTACATCTGTTGGCGAAGGCGAGAACTAACCAGCGGCCAGCAACCCTCGGTCCAGCCAGTCTCGGGGGGTGGCTCGGTCTGGATCGCCACCTCTCTCTCACTCTCTCGCTTCTCTCTCTCTCTCTCTCTCTCTCTCTCTCTCCCTCTTTCCCTCCAGATCTTGGTATTTTTTTTCCCTTTTTGTTCCCGAAAGAAGCGGAGTCGAGCCGGGCAATGGAACGTGCAAGGAGGGATGCAACGGGGGAGAGGAACGGCAACGGTATAGGCCAGGGGCAAGGGGAGGGCGGGAGGGGGATAGATACAGAATATAGCTAACACAGCGAAGGCTAGTTAGTATGCATAGTGCGGGAGTTGGCCGGGAATGAAACGTCAACCCGAGACTCGTCATGCCAGCCTCGTGCTTTCGTCCTTTCCGACGACTTTCGTCTCCACGATTCCACCTCCCCCTCGTGTTCCCAGCCCCCTTCGTCTCCGCCGACTCCATCTCCGTCGATCCACCGGCGCGCTCTCGCGCTCTTTGTCCACGACGGTATTTGTGTTCTCCGGAGACATCAGGATTCATCCTGTTTCCTTGTTGACATTGTCGGCTGGGAAAAAAGTATTTAAATAAGCCGCAATTTAACGTAACGACGTATAATAAAATTTGATTCTCACGCTCCTCCTCATCCCCTCCCTCCCCCACCGCGTTGAATCGTACGAAGCGGGAGCCGTGCTCTCGTCATGGAATCGCTCGCTTCACGGAAAACATGTAGATGATATGGCGGAATTTTCAAATAGACTCGCGCTTAAACAAGCGAGTTGTCAATATCGCGCGCCTTCGTCAACATCGTCGAGGCCCGTAATCGACTATAAAACGCGTGATCGAAGCAATTTCGAGAGATTCCCGCGAATCGCGAGCGGGCTGAAAGGAAACGCGGGCAAGAGGGTTCTGTGATCACTTGGCGGGATCACCATTACGTTGCTACGCCAATTAAGGGTGGGCGTGGGGTGAGAATGGCCCGCGGGCTCGAAAGGGTTGAGGAATATCGTGATCCGGAATCCAGGGTCGAGTCTCACACATCAGAGAGGGTAGTATCGTTCGAGTTAGTTGGTTAACAATGCTAATAATATCCAAGTGAGACTGCTGGAACTAGAAGTGAGCCCTTTATACTCGATCTGCTTCAGGGCCGGCCGACTCCATCGAAGTTCAAACACCGCGTGAAGGTGGTGTCAAAAAGCTCCGCCTCTACGATTTTCAAGCCTATCCCGTAAAATCCGGAGACATCGAGACGACCAAGTGTGTTAATTGCGATACTGACATTGCGATACCGACATCGCGCGCATAATTAATTTTTGTGCGGTAAATGTCTGGACTGCTAATCGGCTTTCTTTCATTGTGCAGCAGAAATTACATCTCTCTCCTCCTTCTGCCTCTTGCGTTGTTAATTTGTACGAAATTTCGACAGCGGGGAAAATATAATTTGGCGGTCGCGAAAGTAATTCCTCCGGGAGAAAGAAATGTTTGCAATCGCGTCGATATTGTTAGCGCACCGCAATGGCGTGATGCTCTTTCTCTCGTATCGCTGCTGGCTTACGTATGTCCTGAAGTAGGTTCTCTTGCGTCATTAGATTTCCGAGTACATATAATATACGAAGTGACTATAGCATGAGCGATGCGAGCCCGGCCCTGCCTTGATCACTTTGTCTCGCGGAGGCAAAGGGCGCGGCAACTCCGGCAGCTTCCGGCGAGACTTGCCGAAAGGGGTTGATCCTCTGAGCCAATTAAACCTCATTCATACGAGGCTAATTATCATCCCCGCGGGTCATGCCCGACTACGCGGGCGCGTATCGCGCCTAATTCGACCAATCGACGTCCAACTGCGGGTCGTTAGCCGCTTGTTTCGGGTATAATGGCGAGTTCGCGCTGCGAAACGCACCGCGATTGTGCATGATTTCGCACAGTTCGACTCCATTGTGCCGTTTGTGATCACGTGATTTCGTTACCGCGCTTCGTTACAAGTCGACCGTGCCGAATAATTCCCGCGAATAATTTGACATAATTAGACTCGGCTCTCGCGCTTAGCGGCAGCGCAATTTCACCAGCCTGCGTTTTCTACTCTCAAGCAGTTTCTTTCGCAACTGGACAACGCAAACACATACGAAACACTAAACTGAGAGAAAAGTGTTTGGTACTTGTAGATAGAATTGCGCAACGAAGTATTTATAGTCGAAAAATATACTTTTGCCACGAAGAATTTTATTATTATTCATTTGTGTCAGAACAACGGAAAAATATGACACAACGCCGAATATGACGATAATTCGCAACAAAGTAAACCATTTCTTTTCTCACATATACCTATAGATTAACTCGTATTGATTGTATTTATAATATCAATTACCGCGAGAAATCCTCTACCATAATTTTTTTTTGTTTTATTTTACTGAAATGAAAACTCTTGATACGAGCCTACGTTCTGCCACAGTTCCGCGACAAAAAAATATAACATCGTCGATTTGGCCAATGACAGTCAATGACTCGGCGAAAAAAATACGAGCGTGTTAATCTCTCGCGATCTTGACGTTTTTGGTTACAGCGAAAGCACTTGAGTTACAGTCAAAGCATTTAATTCCCTCGCGATGACGGCCGATCGCGCGCGGCGTAACGGTCCAGGTAAACAACAACAAATCGCATTGCGATCTAGACGGCCAAGCGGTGTCGCGGAAATGAGACAACAATGAGATAACGCACGTCTTTTAAGACAGAAATACGTCTCGTTGACGCACGTTGAGGGAAAGCGTAGCGCCACTCGGCATTGCGAACGACCGTATCATCTCGCGACTCGTCCCCAGACAATTCTCGGACCCCGCCGAATTCTGTCGCCTCTGCGATTCATTCTCCCCTTGACTTCGCCTCGATCGAACGTCGCGATAACGTCCGTCATGAAAAATTCTGAAAGAAGATTCGCAATTTTCGCGAGGAACGGGGATGATCTGCGTACAGGCGGTAATCCCCGCCGTGGCCTTCTCTATGAATCACGGTGTGTAAGTCCGCGCGAGAGTGTGCGCGGCTCTTCAAGCGGACCTCGAAGTACATCCGAGTGTCCGGCCGGACAGCCGCGGCTTGATCCAGGAAGCGACGGCAGGGTGGGAGAGGTAGGGGGCGGCGAGCAGGGGTTAGATGAATCGAGGGAGCAGGTGAAGGGAGCGTAGAGCGGGATAAGATAAATTCAAATCCGGGACTCGGATGTCCCGAGCCGCAAATCACGTCCCACCGCTATATACATCGAGGATCATCCCTCTTCGGCGATGACCAACCCCTTACACGGTTATACCCGCTACCTGTCATCCCTTTACTTATCCAATGTCCACCGAGAGACGACATTGACGTGGCCGAGATTCGATTTCAAAAGACACTCGGCGAGATCCGCCGCTGCGACTATCGCGCGCTTAGACCCGCGATGCTGATTCGCGAACGAACTTCCCCGCGAGTTGTACTTCAATAAGGCCGCGGAGTCGCGTCTAATCGCGCGTTCTTTGATCGCTTTACCACGTCACCATCGGACGAATTCGTTTCATCGAAATTGCAAAATTCACGTTGCACCATTCGTCCTCCTCTTTCCAACCTCTCGACTCCTCCCACCCCCGGATTCTTATTATATTCGCGATATTATATCGAAGGATCCTTGGAAAGGAACTAACGAGAAGCGCGCACACATGTAAGCGAGTGTACGCGAAATGGTAGCGAGGGATTTTGCTTGCGGAGCAGCTACGATAAGTCCGCTTCTAAAGAATTTCTTCAACCCTTAACTGTGGAATTTCGTTTCTTTGACATGAGATCGTTCTTGCTGTCGTAGCACCGCAATCGCGCGCAAAGTTACATACGTTACACGACTCCACTAGACGATAGAAGAAAAATATGTTATACCGGGTGGCCGGTAACTAGAGTGTTACGATCACTCCTCGGAGGCGAACATCATTACCATGAAACAATCCGGGCTTCGTGTATCAAAAGATAATCAATAAGCAACGAATCGTCACATCAATGTTTCTCGCGCAACGATGTAACCGCACAACGTATGTTGCGTTGCATTCCGGAGAATGCGGAGTGGGAGATTGTAATGTATTACTTGCTGTTTACCGGAACGTGAATGTTGTGACGGACAGACTTTGGAAGTCGCTTCCCCCATCAAGGGGGTGTCTAATCATGTTTATTAGCAATTTCCTCACGATGTGAAAAACTAGTTAGGTCCGCATAGAATAGCATTGTATCGCCGGACGAACGAACGAATGAAAATGAAAAAAAAG